>NC_088791.1:258936285-259236285 GCF_011386835.1 Chrysemys picta bellii
ACAGCAGCCTGGTCCATCTCAACAGCAGTCGTGATGCGATGAGCTTTGTGATTGCATCTTTCAGGCTTCCTGAAAGAGGTGCAAAAAGCTGTTGAGGACCTCCCCTTCAAAGGCTCTACATTGTTTGCTGAGAAGACTGATGTGTCACTCCACACACTCAAAGACTCCAGAGCCACACTTGGTCACTGAGGATCTATATGCCCCTTCAAAAGAGAAAATTTAGTCTGTATCCCTGTCTGGATGACATCTTATTCAGAGCCCCATCGCAGACCATGGCTCACGGTGCCATGATCCAGACTCTGAATCTCATGCAAGTGTACTGATTCATAATACAGTGGAGTCGCATCTTACACGGGGGTTAGGTTCTAAAGTCAGCGCATAAGGCGAAAATTGCGTATAGTCAAAATTACCCTTGAAAATCCCTTAAATTGCCCATATAGTATAGTATATTGTACATGGTTTTGTATATACAACCGTATACAGTAATATGTATAATGTATACAGTAATGTACAGTATATAATAGAGTACATATGCAAAATGTAATTTTACAGTACTGTATTTTTAATTATAGGGGGTTGTCAGGGCTTGATGTCGATCCAGGAGACAGAGGTGACGGAGAGCTTGGGTGACGAAGAGCGAGTCGTAGACGAAGTGGTTGGCTCTGGTTCAGCTCAAGAAGTTGATTGTGTAGGCTCATCTGCTGCTGGTTATTTTTCCTTGAAAAACATGGTGATTGGCAACTGTTGCTGTTGTCTCTTGAGCTGCTCAAACATTTCTTGATACGGTCTCAAATCGTCCGTAATACTACGTGTGATTTTGAGGCTTCGTTCCATAGAGGGATCGTATTCAGAAATTAAGTCATTCAAGTGTTTTGCTGCTTGGAACACTTCAGCAAATTTATGAAGATTCCAACTTGCTGGCTCTTCCTATTGGTTGTCGTCATCATCTTCATCTTCTGTAGATGATTTTATCAGTTCCTCTAACTCTTCATTAGTCAATGTTTCTCTGTGGCTCTCAATTAATTCTCCAATTTCTTCCTCAAGGATGTCGACGAAGCCATCACCACCCACTTGCCTGGCCACCTGAACAATGTGTTTCACTTCTTTGTCAATGGTCGGGAAACCCTTAAAATCACTCACACATTCTTTCCGCAGGTTTCGCCAACATGCATTAATTTTTCAGGCTTGATTGCATCCATTGCCTGTTTAATATAAGTGATGCAATCGGCAATGTTGAAGGACTTCCAACACTCCATCACATTAAGATTGGGATCAGCATCCATAGCGCTACGTATCCGTGAGAATGTAAGCCTCGTGTACGTGGCCTTGAAACAGCGAATCGCGCCTTGGTCAAGAGGTTGGAGGATGGAGGTGGTATTGGGGGGGAGAAATACGACTTCAACGTCGTTTTGTGCAAACTGGAGTGCCGCAGAGTGTCCAGCAACACTTTAAAGTCAAGTCCTTTCTCTTCGAGGTACCGCTTGACCTCCAGAGTGATTCCACAAGTGTTTCAATCTAGAAATAATGCTGCCATCACCCAAGCCTTTTTATTTGATTGCCAGAACACAGGCAGGAGATTTTTGTTCTTGCCTTTTAGGGCATGGGGATTTGCAGCCTTGTAGAGCAAGCCTGGCTTTATTAAATGCCCAGCCGCATTGCCACAAAACAACACAGTCACGTGGCCTTTAGCTGCTTTGAAGCCAGGGGCTTGTCTTTCTGATTTCAAAATGTAAGTGCGGTTGGTCATTTTTTTCCAGAAGAGCCCAGTCTCGTCAGCATGAAAAACTTGTTCCGGAAGATAGCCCTTTTCTTGTATGATTTTCTTTAATTGTTCGGGGTAGGCTTTTGCTGCCTTTTCATTGGCAGATGCAGCTTCACCAGTAGTCTGCACATTTTTGAGGTTGAAGCGGTTCCTAAAACTGTGAAGCCAACGTTGACTGGCTTTGAATTCCTTCTCATCAGAAGATTGTCCCTCTTTGGCGGGATGTTTGAACAGCGCGTAGAGGCTAAGAGCCTTTTCTCGCAATGTGTTGCCATCAATAGGCACATGTTTACGGTGTCTTCATGTCTTCCGCCGTAAGTTTAATGCCTTTTCAGTCTTCACTATAGTCTTATCACGCACCTGGCTCGTCACCTTAGCAGTTATTGGAGCACTTGATGCCACGGCTTGACGAATTTCTCTCTCTCGAATCTTGATGGCACGAATGCTAGATTCGTTGTGGCGATATTTACGCACCACGTGGAGACTGACATACTGTCTCTCAATAAGTTCAACTTAGCCAGTTTCTCCTCCAGCGTTGGAACAGATTGCTGTTTCTTCAGTTGAGCACCAGATGAAGTAGTTGGCTTGCGTTTAGGGGCCATGTTGTATGAAAAATACGTATCTTTAAACACTAGAATCACACTCAGCGTGGCGGGATGCTCACACTATGAGAGGCACGCGGGAACTGAGACCAACTAAGGGAACAGCAGGTTCATTTCTCCCATCTCACGCTCACTCCGGGGCATATGCTTATTGGGTGGAATCGCCCGCACTATTAACAGGTATCTTGTTGTTTTTCTTTTTTTTGCCGAGCACATATAGTTGAATTTGCGTAAATTAAATGCGCATATGATATGACTCACCTGTAAACACTAGGAAAAGTGCCTTGATTCCTTTGACAAGGATTTTCACTCGGTTTGGTGATAGACACATCAGTAGTGCAGATCTGCCCATCACTTGACAGATTCTAGAAGATTCAGGATCTGATATCCATGCTGGTCAAGTGCAAGAGCCCATCCATAGCTCAGTGCCTTAAGCTGCTGGGCCTCCTAGTCTTGTGCATAGGAATCATTCCCTGGGTAAGATCGCTTCCAGGCCTTTCTTCTGAAAGTATGGGGCCACTCCCTGGAGCACATGGAAGATCACATATTGGTCCCACACCAGGTCATTGATGTGCTGAGATGGTGGGTGGTCCTAGGCAACGTCCAAGAGGGTCTCCCCATATGCCTTCCTTACATTCAGGTTCTTACTACAAACTCCAGCCTGAATGGATGGGGAACACGTCAGAACAGTGAAGGGCATCTGGAGCGCTGGGGAAAGGAACCACAGCACTAGACTCTTGGATCTAAGAGTGTTCAAGCTGGCTCCTCTGAGATTCTGAAGCCAGCTGGAGGGCAACCATGCCCTATTCCAGTCCAATAATACGACAATGGTTGCATATGTAGGCAGGACAGGAGCATAACTCTACATGCAGACACAATTGAAATAAAGGAGTCGGCAGAAAAGACTCTCTCTTCCCTAAAGGCAATTCACATAAAAGGGGAGCTGAACCAAAGGTAGACTGGCTTGCCATCACAATGTCAACAACTCAGAATGGTGCCTAAACCAGGAAGTCTTCATCCTACATTTGGTGTCCCTTCAGTCAACCTGTTCACCAATTGTAAGAATGCAAAGTGGCTGAAATACTTCACCAGGGAAACAGACTTCAGGTCTATGGGGACAGCTGCTCTATCACACAGATGGTGTCAAGGCCTGGTATACACGTTTCCACCCTTCCCTCTCATAGAGAAAGTGATCCAAAAATATGGCTCTCAGACCTGATAGAGCTAAAGCTGAAACCACCATTGCAGCTACTGGCAAGGCCAGACATCCTTTTACCAAGGACCATTTCTCCATCTGGACCCAGACGGACTTCGTCTGACAGCCTGACTGTTGAAAAGGAACTGTTAACTATGCTTAGCTTATCTTCCAAAGTGATAGGGATTCAGCTCTCTTCTAGGACAGCTTCCATGTGAGAAGCTTTGCTGTATATTATTTGTAAAATGTGTTTCCAAATAAAGTTTTATTTATATACACACACGCACACTTAATACATGCTCATTCTCTCTCTTACACTCTCTCTCTCTCTCTCTCTCTCACACACACACACACACACACACACACACACACACACACACACACACACACGCCCATTCCTTTTAGGTCCAATGAATGAATAAAGGACTTTAGTCTGCATCAACTTTCACAATCACTAAATTCACCCAAAATGTTAAAAAGAAAGAATTAAATCCACGTAACCTATTCATACTGAAGGTATATTACGAAAAACCAAAATTTTCAAAATTGTAATATGCTCCTTTGTTATGAGAAATCAAAATATCAGATGTTCTAGTGATAAAAATGTTGATTTCCACAGATAGAAGGAATTGTTACAGCAGAATATGAACTGGAATATCTATTACTTGAAGGACATTGTTTTGATGTGACCACTGGACAACCTCCTCGGGGATTACAGTTCACTCTAGGCATGAAGAATAATCCTGTTATGTTTGACACCACTGTGATGGCCAATCTGGTAGGTATTAACTAAGGAAAAAGTTGTGTGTGTTTTTTGTTTTTTGTTTTTTAATCATTCTCCTTCATGAAATTTCTTCAAGATACCCATTCTTCGAGTATTCTTTTCTAACAAGCAAAATCTGGACTGCTAAAAGTAGTTAGTGTACCTCAGAGTTGTATGCTTTGATGTATATACTGAATAACACTGAGGTGATGTCTATAAAGGGTGACACATAGATCTTGCTCTCTCAGCTCATTTTCTGCTTCTTTGGACTTGGAATGCTGTGGTCTCACCAGAATTAGTGTTTGTTGTTATATTTGTATTTAGGGGAAGCACAATTAGCAATTTCATGTTTGCGTCTTTTCAATACATTGTTTGGGGGTAAAATTTTCAAAAGTGCCTAAATCCCATTTTCAAAAGTGACCTAAGCACTTAAGAGCCTAAGTCTCCTAGGAGTCATATGTTGTCTTCTATTAATCATACCAGACTTAGGCTCCTAAGTGTTTAGGTAATATTTTTAAGGGACTTAGGCACTTTTGAAAATTTTACCCTTTGTTCTTTAATGCTCTCATGGACAGTATGAGCCAATGAGCATGACAACATGCTCTTGTGATGTTCTTCTAAGAAATACTCCAGAAGCAGCTCAGTTGCACAGTGACCTTAAAGAGGTGAGTCCTGGTGAGAAAGTGTGTGCAGTGAAATACAAGGGTGTGTATTAACCCAGTAAGTACAGATGAAGAGCTTTTGAAAAATGTAACCCCAGGACAGCAGAGTACAGAAAGAGCAAGATGTGACTGGTGTACTGAATAATGCTAGTGGGAACACTGGTTGCACCATTATTGCTATTATGTCTGTGCTTGCAGTCTAAGCTCTCACTGCACCTGTCCACATTGACGTGATGATGGAGTAGTGTTTGGATTTTCTCAGAGCAAGTGCAGGCCACATGGTGGCATTATATATTATTATTAGCCACAATTTTGTGTGGTGTTTTTTTTTTTTTTAGTATAGACAAGGCTCATGACTGGGTATTTGTAGGACCGATTTCTGTAGGAGAGAAAACTAGATTGCTTACTTACTAGTAATTGTAGTTCTCGGAGTATATTGTCTTCTGAGATCCAAACTCTACTACCCTCTCTTTTTGTCTTTGGAGTGCTGGTTCTGAACAGAATTTAAAGAATAGGACCATCATTTCTCCTTTTATAGATGCAGTCTCTGCAAGGTTCTCCATTGTGAACTAACTGCTTTTTACAGTTTTGTGTTCATTTGACTTGATATTCAATCCCAGTAATGTGGATCTGTGAAAGTGATATATTCAAAGAATTCCAGTTAATGGTTAAGTAACCTGGATAGTCTTCTACGTTTCCTTAACTATTAGCAGAAGTCTAAGGTTTAGTGGCAGCCAGCAGTGTGTCAATATTAAAATATAATCAGAAGGTGCTACTTATTGTTTTCCCTGCTACCAAAGAGGGTTTTTGGGTGTGTGGAACCTAACTCTTTTTTAATATTTAGAAAAAAAAGTGAAGCACTTAAACACTAATAATTTTTATTTTGTTTGATTGGCATGGTATTATTCACTCAAATATTTGGGACTAGATTTATATAGTAGGATTACCACCATTCAAAGTGGTTTAGGTCGATGGGCATGAGGGATCTTATGTACTTTTTACCCAAATGAAAGAAACGGAAAAAATTAGTCATCTCGTTGGACCTAAGGCCATATGTTCTGTACACTCGAGTGAAGAGAAGGGCAGAGCTGGCAGCTGATCACCACTTGATGATGAGTTGGATCCGACACATGGGATGCCGGCCAAATAGACACAGGAGGCCCAAATGATCAGTGCAAGTCACCTGGGAATATCTGGTGGAGGTGCAGAAAGACTTCAAATCCCACCTCCAGAAGAACTTCTCCTGCATTCTGGGTGAGGTCTTGGACATTGAGTCCGAGTGGACCATTATTCAGGGCCTCAATCGTTGAGGCAGCCATAAAAAGCTGTGGCCTGAAGGCAGTTGGTGCCTGTCATGGTGGCAACCCTAGGACCTGTTGATGGACTCCAGTAGTGAGGGAAGTTGTCAAGTTGAAGAAGGAGGCCTTCTGAGCAATGCTCATGAACCGGACTCCTGATACAGCTGAGAGGTACCAACTGTTAAGAGGACTGCGGCTGTGGCGGTCGCTGAAGCAAAAGCCCAGGCTTGGGAGGAGTTTGGAGAGACCATGGAGAATGACTACTGGACAGCCTCAAAGGTGTTCTGGCAAACCCTTCGTTGCTTTAGGAGGAATCAGTGGGACGTTGCCCAGGCTATACTCAGCAAGGGTGGTGAAATGCTTACCTCAACAGAGGAGATTGTCAAGAGGTGGAGGGAGCACTTCGAGGAACTCCTCAACCCAATGGACATGTCCCCCTTCCAGGAGGCAGCGCCAGAAACCTCCAGTGAGATCGGATCTATTTCTGATGCTGAGATCGATACACCGGTAAAGTGCCTTCGTAGAGGTAAGGCAGCAAGTGTGGATAAGATTCGCCCAGAGATGTTGAAAGCACTGTATCATGTTGGAGTGTCATGGTTAACACGCCTCTTCAATGTTGCGTGGAAGGTGGGTGCAGTACCTCTGGACTGGCAAATCAGGGTGGTGGTCCCAATCTTTAAGAAAGGAGACCAAAGGGTGTGTTCCAACTATAGGGGGATCACACTCCTCAGCCTCCCCAGCAAAGCCTATACCAAGCCTATGCTGGAGAGAAGGTTACACCCATTAGTAGAACCTCAGATTCAGGAGGAACAGTGTGGATTCCGTCCTGGCCATGGAACAACAGATCAGCTCTTTGCTCTCTCGTAGATACTCAAGTGGTTGTGGGAATTTGTTAATCCGGTTTACCTTTATTTTGTAGACCTGGAGAAGGAATATGATTGCGTTCCCTGAGATGTCTTGTGGGAAGTGCCGTGGGAGTATGAGGTGCCGGTGCTGCTTTTTCATGCTATCTGGTCTCTCTGTTCTTGGAGTGAGAGTTGCATTCGTATTCTTGGTATTAAGTTGAGTTTGTTCAAGGTGGGCATTGAACTCCCCCAAGGGTGGGTCTCGTCCCCACTCCTGTTCGTGATTTTCATGGACAGGATATCAAGGTGCAGCTGAGCTGTGGAGTGCATCCAGTATGGGGACTCGGAGGTGGCATCTCAGCTGTTTGCAGATGATGATGTCCTTCTTGCTTCTTCACACTGAAATCTCCGATGCTCACTTGAATGTTTTGCTGCTGAGTGTGAAGTGGCTGGGATGAGAATCAGCACCTCCAAATCAGAGGTCATGTTCCTTTCTTGGAAGAAAGTGGACTGCTCTCGCCAGGTGAGAGGGGAGTAGCTGTCCTTAGTGGACAAGTTTAAGTACTTATTTGTCTTGTTCATGAGTGATGGCAAGTGGGAGCGTGAGATCAACCAGCGGATTGGTGTGGGGGTGATGTGGGGGCTGTTCCGATCTGTGGTGGTGAAGTGGGAGCTGAATTCTTGGACGAGGTTTACAAGTTGCTCTACGTCCCCATCCACACCTATTGTCATGAACCTTGGGTAATGACCGAAAGGACAAGACCGTGGGGACAAACAGTGGAAATGAGGTTTCTCCACAGGATGGCTGGGCATACTCTTCAAGACAGGGTGAGGAGCTTGGCTATTCGAGAGGGCCTCGGAATAGAGTCGCTACTCCTCCGGATCGAGAGGAGCCAGTTATGGTGGTTCGGGCACCTGATAAGGATGTCCCCTGGAAGGCTTTCCCATTGGAACTCTACTGGGCACGTTCCATGGGGCGGAGGCCCTGAGGCCGACCCAGGACACACTGGAGGTATTATATCTCCCGGCTGGCCTGAGAATGCCGGGGAATCCCCCAGGAGGACCTGGAACCTATTGCGGAGGAAAAAGAGGTCTGGTCCTGCCTACTCTCTCTGCTGCCACCAGGACCCTCACCAGGAAAAGCAGCATAAAGGAAAAAGAAGATTCTTTATATAAATTCCATATTCAGGTAGGAAAAAATCTCTTTATCACTAAGAGCTTGTGGATGTGAACATAAAGAGGAGAAGGCACTTGACTGCATTGCCGTAGTACTGATTTCAGGGCTAGAATTGCAGCTGACAATGTGTAGTAGCCTTGATGACAGACAGTGGTGAATGCTGGAGAATCAATGTTTACATGTGAAGGTTGTCATTTCCAAAGTTTTGATAAAACCAGACTGTGCTACTGTTTCTTTTTGCTCACAGGGATATTTTCAGTTGAAAGCAAATCCAGGTGCGTGGACACTGAGATTACGCAAAGGAAGATCGGAAGACATCTATCACATATTTGGGTATGTAGTAACCTAATTTTTGAGCAAACACAGTTGTAACTTACAAACATATTTTGTAAAAAAAAAAAATGTATCACAGTCTTTGCAAAAATACGGAATTTACTGAAGGAAAACAAGCAAAACCAATACACAAATAAGAACAAAAAGCTAGCAATGATGATAATACTGATTAGCAAATGCAGTGGAGAAAAAGAAGTGTGAATGGGTGAAATTAAAAGGTTGAGAATCAGTGAGAGTCTCTCTTCATGCAAATGGTTTTTCCAAAAAGTAGAGCAAACTACCTAAAGGTTCTACTGCTTAGCCACACAGAGTGGGGAGGATGAGGTAACATTTTGCAAAGACTTAAAATCCTCATTAGGCTGAGCCTGAATTTCATTAGTTAATTGGGAACTAGTCGTGAGAAAATAGGGACTGAGGATAATGAAGCCAGCCCACATTCTTGTATCCATGATAATATTTCAGTGTCATTACACTAAATCTCTGTTTATGTTAAGCAACTTGGATAATATCTTTTCCATAAATGCTACAAGTCCCAGTTTTCTCTTCCTGGCTGGCATGCCAGAAACATGTATGTTGCAATATCATGTTTGATTTTTTAGTAAATCTGCTTACATCTCCAGTTTTTAATCGGGAGTGATAGACACTGAGGGATGAAGATAGAGTTTGTACCTTCATTTCAGACTGATTTGGTGTTTTGTTCTATTCATAAATTTTTTTTCTTGTATCATCCATTCTAACATCTCATCCAGTGGAGTCACTGAAGCTTATAGTTTACCTGGTCTGGAAGGCTGATTTCTTTCAGCATGTTTTTACTAGTTGGCTCAGTTTCTTTATCCTCCTCTGTATTTTCAGTAACTGTTTGCAATATGCTTAGGTGCCTAATCTACATGTGATGTACTGTGATTTGAAGTGTGAGACTGTTTTTGTTTACTTAACTGAGCAGTAGCATAAACCAGAAATGCTGACAATTCTTTTTTTTAAAGTTTTGCAAGTATCGTTTAAAAAGAGATTTTGTTAAGAAAAAAGAGCTTACCCAGCCAACAGGTATGCATGGGAGTCCAGTGCAGAGAGCAGATAATAGATTTGATGTGTTTGTGGTAGTTTGTTTTGCTGAGAATTTTACTGCTGCATTTTGTCTTAGGTGGAATTTCTTAAGGGTTGATAGCTTCATACTCAAATGTATTGCATTGCTGTAGTCTTCCAATCCAGAAGTGACACAGGCATGTATGTAAATTATTGGGGGCAGAGACTATCTTTTTGTTCTGGGTTTATACAGCACCTAGCACAATGGGATCCTGGTCCAATGAGGGACTGGGACTCCTAGGCACCACAATAATAAAGAATAGAGGTCAGGTCATTATCCACCAGAATCAGGGCCGGCTCCAGGCAGCAGCCGACCAAGCACGTGCTTGGGGCGGCACCTGGGAAGGGGCGGCCAATCTTGGGATGGCGGGGGGTGCTCGGGGTTTTTTGTTTTTTTGGTTCGGTGGGGCAGCACTCGAGGTTTTTTGTTTGTTTGTTTGTTTTTGTTTCAGCGGCGTGGCGCTGGGGGGGGTGCGGAGGTTGGCCCGGCACGGTGCTCAGGGTTTGGGCGGCGCGGTGCAGCGGGGGGGCGGGGGTTTGAGCGGCGCGGTGGGGGTTTGGGTGGCCCGGCGCAGCGCTCGGGGGGGAGCGGGGGTTTGGGCGGCCTGGCCCAGCGCTCGGGGTGGGGGGTTTCAGCGGCCCAGCGCTCGGGGTGGGGCGGGGGTTTCGGCAAAGTTGCAACTTGGACTTCTAAGCATACATTCACCGAACACTGTGCAATAATCTGTGACTCTGCTTCCAATACGGTGTTTGGCTCAGCTGGTACTTTCTTCCATACTGGATTAGACTCAAAGCCCCCTCCTCTTTAAAGGGAAACTGCTCAGTAGTCACATAAGAACACTACTCGAAGAAGAAATGGTTACTCACTCTGTGCAGTAACTGAAGTTCTTCAAGATATGTGTCCCTATGGGTGCTCCACTACCCACCCTCCTCCCCTCTGCTTCAGAGTTCCCTGTCATGGTGCTTTGCGGTAGAGAAGGAACTGAGGACGGTTAGTCTGTATAGTGCTATATAGTAACTGCATGGAGCACGAGGTGGAGTAACATGCATATGCGGGCCAAATGGACATCACTATGAAAAATCTCTCATCAAAGATGCACAGGGCTCAAGTGCACCTATAGTGGAGCACCCATAGAGGGACACATCTTGAAGAACTGCCATTACTGCACAGAGTGAGTAACCAATTCTTGTGCGCCCCATTACAGGGAAGTGTTGAGCAACATTTAATAAGAAGCAGTGATACTAGTTCCTAACCTAACAAAAAATTATTTTTAATATTTTTCATCATATATTTAATCCTAGTACTTAATAAAACTGGAAATTCCTTTAAACCTCAATAAATATCCCCATTTATGTAATACAGGTTTTGTTTTAAATCCTCATATGACTGAAGAATCTTCAAGTAGTGTAACTTGTAGGTTTTTCTATAGTAGTCAAGGGAATAAAAAGTCAACGTTCAGGTATTCAGTTCGGCAAGATATGTCATTTTACAGTCTTCTTTTCAAAGAAAATGTTGGTATTTGAAAATGCAAAGTCTTACGTGGTCATGAGGACGCTCTTGTGTTATGCAGTGATGATGCACAGTTATTGTGAAAGAACCTATCATTCATTTTACTATAACTGTATGGAGATTCCTGTTAAGCACCATGAAGAAGAAAAATTGAGAAAGGTTCCGACATCAGAAAACTAGTGCAGGACGTACTGTACACAGACATTTTTAGCTTCAGCAAATGTAAACAGTTCTAAAATAAAAATAAAACTCAATATATGTAACATTTTAAGGAGTGTATACTTTTGTATATCTGTTGTTGTTTTTTCTCATAGCCATGAAGGAGCAGATTCTCCAGTCCACCTGGAAGATGTTATTGTGGTATTAAACAACTTCAAGAGCAAAATTCTCAAAGTCAAAGTATGTAAGCAGATAATTTTGTGTGTGTATCATTTCTTTAAACATATTAATAATGCTCAGGTGCCTTGGGCTATGTTTAATAGCAAGATGAAAGTCAGACTATACTATTCAGATTTTTGATAACTAAATCCGCAGATGCATGGATTCATGCCATCAATTAATTTGTTGCTTGTTTTTTGCATTGCCATAAAATATACCATATCATGGTACTTTTATGAAAGAGTAATTTTTTTCAATAGACTGAATAGTATAATTTTATTATAAATACTAAGTCCCAAGTTGTCCCTTACACAGAAAAATCCTGTGTATCTGACTGGAAAGATTGAGTTTTCCCTTATGTAATTTCCTATGAATTCTTTCATCTCTGAAGGTGCAAGACTGGTCTCCCTGGTGAATGAAACAAGAGGGCTTAGCTCCCACAACCAACAGATCCCTTATAGTCAACTGGAAACCAGAGCCACCTGCACCAGCTCTGCCGCCCCTCCACCCCAATCCCCTTCTCATTTCCAATATCTTTGCTCTGTTGGAGCTGCTACAGTATTTTTCCATCTCTGATGCTGGCTCTTTTAATTTTACTTTGCATTCCCCACAGGCATGCCTTTCAACTGTCCATCATTTTGAAGGATATCACTCATTTTAGTCCCAGAATTACCTGGATTTGATAAAAATTTGGTGTCCCTTTGCTTCTGTAGTTGCAAATTACAACTTCACTTTCATTATTCTTTATTTCTGATATGTAAAGAGTTACCTATTGTAAAGGAGTAAGGAATCCCACCTTTCTGGCATTATTATTTTTTTAGTTTCTCCTTTTGGGTCTTCTTCATACAGTGTGTCCCAGTTTTGGACCTTCAGAGTCTGAGAAAGGTGCAGAGCTACAGGGCAGAGGCAACAATACATGTTTCCTCTGAGTTTCCTCTCCAGTCCCATGGATGTAAGCTTCCAGGATCAGAGGGAAATGGGATAAAATGCCATACAGGCAGCTGACCCCACCCTGTACCATGCAGATACAGAGAGATCCACATGTTCAGCCTCCATACACAATCTGGGTCAAAATTAGGTAAATGATATAGTTGGAAAGTTAGTGTCCCCTTGTCTGTTGTAACCAAGTAATTTAAATAAGTAGAGTTGTATCAAACGTGACAGATAGTATCTAATTTAAATTAGGCTGCAGTCTTGGCTATCATAAATCAGACCTAGGATATATCTTCAGAGAAACTTGCTGTGAAGAAACTAAAAAAACGCAGGTTTTTACTGATTCAGTACTGATACAAAGCTAATAACATTAGCTTGACAATACAAAAAAATCTAAATTAGTTTGGGTAGAATTACATACATACAAACACTTTTAGTGTTTGAAAAACTTATGTGGGTTGCAGATATGTTATGCCTATAAGTTCAGAGAGTGAGGCCATCCAGCAAATTCAATTGAATGGCATGGCCAATCTTGGACTTTGGCACAAGAGAATAGAGGGGGTATAAGGAGCATTGAGGAGCATACATTATGACAGGTACAAATCTGTCAGTTTTCTCCTTCTCCAAAGCAGTGGGGAGACAAAGAGGGAGCTTGTGATTCACTGAATCACAATCTCCCCCATGGGCTGCTCTAAGGGCAGTGCAACAGCATATTTCCCCTAACTATGGTCTGTGTCACATACTGATAGCCTAGCTTTTATGAGCAAAGATGGAAAGGAGGCGGCACTAGTTTTGTGTATTATTAGTTACTCTTTACATATACAAACACAGAGTGCTTAAGCCTGCTCTTTGATTTGAGGATGTGAATCCCCATATGATCTTGCATAATCAGTTGTTGCATAATCAGTTACTATTCTCTGGCATGCCTGGAGCAAATTTTACGAAGTACACGGAAAGGACGGGTCACATATCTAAGAAAGGTTTCAGAGGGGTAGCCATGTTAATCTCTATCAGTAAAAACATTTGTAGTGCTAACCAGGCCAATTCAATCATAGTGGATGTGGCCTATTCCCAACAGTTGACAAGAAGGTGTGAGTATCAACAGAGAGGAAATTATTTTTTGTAGTGACCCAGCCACTCCCAGTCTTTATTCAGGCCTAATTTGATGGTGTCAAGTTTGCAAATTAATTCCAGTTCTGCAGTTTCTCGTTGAAACTGATGCATCTGATGAAGTGGGTTATAGCCCACGAAAGCTTATGCCCAAATAAATTTGTTAGTCTCTAAGGTGCCACGAGGACTCCTTGTTGTTATATCTAAGAAAGGAAGAGCACTGAATCAGAGAAATGTGTATATATATAACATTGTAGAATATATGCTAGTATGGAAAAAAAAATTAAAGATCCAGGTGGACAGGACTGATTAAGTCTACATTGTGTACAAAATACTTACATTTGAATAGTATGAAATGATGTTGTTACAGTGTAATTTCAAACAGTTAAAGCATTAACTTGCTGAATTAGAAAACTAGGACACTAGTTCATCTGTCCAAGAGGTCCATTTTACAGCTACTGTTACTAGCTAACCTCCCAAATTACATGAATGCTACTTTTTTTAATGACTAGGTACAAAAAAAACCTGATAAAATTGGTGAAGATCTCCTTACTGTTGAGGTTACAGAAGAAAAAGGATCATGGGAATCCATTACAAGGTAACTGATGTTTGTTTCCACTTGGATCGTGCCAATACAGCATGATTATAATAATTATTCTTCTTCGATTGCTTGCTCATATCGATTCCAATTAGGTGTGTGCGCGCCGCGTGCACGATCGTCGGAGAAGTTTTCTACCCTAGCAACACCCGGTGGGTCGGCTGTGGAGCCCCCTGGAGTGGCGCCTTCATGGCGCTGAATATATACCGCAGCTGACCCAGCGCCCCCTCAGTTCCTTCTTACCACCCGTGACGGTCGTTGGAACTGGGGAGCGCGGCATAGCTGTCCTCCACTCTCCTAGCTCACTCTGAGCACAGGGCTCCTGAGGCCACCATTTCCCCCCCCCCCCCGAGGGGTATGGAGGCCCTGGCCCCGACGCCCACGCAGGAGCCAGATCCTAGTGCAGGGGATCCGGCACCTCCGAGTCCCGTGGAACTGGACCCCCACGCAGGTCCTTTACCCCCCGAGGTGTCGTCCTCATCTTCCCCAGATGAAGCAGTGGCGGGTACAACACCCGCAGGCCCACCTCCTATAGATCTTCGTGCCCACCAGGATTTGTTACGTAGGGTGGCACGAAATATGGACTTACAGGCCGAGGAGATAGTGGAGGTGCAGGACCCGGTGGTGAGCATCCTTTCATCAGATGCCCCAACACGGGTGGCATTACCCATTATCAGAACAATTAAGGCTAACGCTACGGCCATATGGCAAACCCCGGCCTCCATCCCTCCCACTGCCAACGGTGTAGAGAGGAAGTACTTTGTCCCTTCCAAAGAATCTGAGTACCTCTACACACATCCTCCACTGATGAGACTACCAGTGAACACGGTGAACGCCAGAGAGTGCCATGGCCAGCAGGCGGCAGCGCCCAAATCAAAGGACACCAAGCGCTTTGATTTGTTTGGACGCAAGGTTTATTCGGCGGGGGGTCTGCAGCTTAGGGCCGCAAACCAACAGGCGCTTTTAAGCAGATATAACTATAACTCATGGAACTCCATGGGGAAATTTAAAGAGTTGGTCCCCCAGGACTCAAGGGAGGAGTTCGGGGCCCTGGTGGAGGAGGGAAAAAAGGTGGCTAGAACCTCCTTACAGGCCTCCCTAGACATTGCGGACTCGGCAGCCAGGACAATAGCGTCAGGGATAGCCATGCGACGTGTCTCCTGGCTCCAGGTTTCGGGGTTGCCACCAGAACTTCAGCAGACCCTGCAGGATCTGCCGTTTGATGGCCAAGGCTTGTTCTCAGAGAAGACGGACTCTAGGTTACAGACCCTCAAGGACTCGAGAACCATGATGCGCTCCTTGGGGATGCATGTCCCAGGACCCCAATGCAGGCCATTTAGGCCACAGCCACAGAGGTTCTACCCTCCTCCTCCTAGTCGGAGACAGGACTTCCCCAGACGGTGGGGACGAGGTGGTAGATGGAGGTTGACGGGCCCTCAGCAGGGTCAGAATCAGGGCCCACCTAGGCCACCTTCAGGCCCTAGGCAAAACTTTTGAAGCTGCGCCCGAGGACGGCGTACCAGCCACCACCCAGGATCCATTTCCTTCCTTTTGGGATTGCCTCTCCCGTTTCCACCGTGCTTGGTCCCTTATAACTTCGGACTGTTGGGTCCTTCGCACGGTGGAGAGGGGATACACTCTCCAATTTTCTTCTTCCCCTGCTTCCCCCCCCCCCCCGTCCCTCTTCAGGAACCCTTCTCACGAGCATCTCCTTATACAGGAGGTTTCTGGGCTCCTCTCTATGGGGGCCATAGAGGAGGTTCCCCCAGAGTTAAGGGGCAAGGGGTTTTACTCCCGCTACTTCCTGATCCCCAAAGCAAAAGGGGGTCTGCGACCCATCTTAGACTTGTGCGGACTCAACAAATTCATAGTAAAGTTGAAATTCCGCATGGACTCCTTGGGGACCATCATCCCTTCCCTGGAGACTGGTACGCCGACCTCGATATGAAGGACGCTTATTTTCATATAGCGATCTACCCCCCGCACAGGCGCTTTCTTCGTTTTGTAGTAAACAAGGTACACTACCAATTTGCCGTCCTTCCCTTCGGGCTGTCCGCAGCTCCGAGAGTGTTCACCAAACGTATGGCCGTCGTGGCAGCATACCTTCGTCAGCAAAGGATACAGGTGTTCCCATATCTAGACGACTGGCTGGTCCGCGGCCGTACCAGGGAACAGGTTCGGGCACACGTCAGCATAATACTACAAACATTCCAAGACTTAGGCATTCTACTCAACGAAGAGAAGTCCACTCTGGAGCCAACCCAGAGAATAGAGTTTATCGGCGCAGTCTTAGACTCCACACTTGCCCGAGCTCTTCTGCCAGACACTTGGTTTCACGCCATCGCAAACATCATCCGCGGACTTCAGGCCTTCCCGATCACCACTGTAAGGACATGTCTCGGTCTGTTGGGTCACATGGCCTCTTGCACTTATGTAACCAGACATGCCAGACTTCGGCTTCGTCAGCTTCAGGCCTGGGTCTTGTCAGTGTACCGCCCTTCTCGGGACAGCCTGAGCATGGTAGTCAAGATTCCGAGCTCGGTCTTGACCTCTCTCGCCTGGTGGCTGGATCACAAGGCGGTTTGTGCAGGAATACCGTTTCACGCCCCACAGCCCTCCCTGCAACTAGTCACGGATGCCTCATCTCTAGGTTGGGGGGCTCACCTCGGGGGGAGCACCATACCCAAGGCCTGTGGAGCGCATCCCAACTAGCTCTACACATCAATGTTCGGGAGCTCATGGCAGTACACCTAGCCTGTCAGGCATTTCTAGGTCTCCTGCATGGCCGCTGCGTGTTGGTCGGACAACACCACGGCCATGTTCTACATCAACAAGCAAGGAGGAGCCCGGTCGTCTCCCCTATGCCAAGAGGCCATTCGCCTGTGGGAGTTCTGCATTACCCACTCGATACATCTCATGGCATCCTTCCTCCCTGGAGTCCAGAACACTCTTGCGGACCGTCTCAGCAGATCCTTCCAGACGCACGAGTGGTCGATTCGCCCGGACATCATCTATTCCATCTTCCAGAGATGGGGATTTCCCCAGGTCGACCTGTTCACATCTTGAGCCAACAGGGAGTGCCACGAGTTCTGCTCCCTTCAAGGGCGATCTCCGGGCTCCCTCTCCAACGCCTTCCTTCTAACGTGGAAGGGCCAGCTGTTCTACACTTTCCCTCCGTTCCCACTGGTCCACAGGGTACTGCTGAAGCTACGCAGAGACCAGGCGCATATGATTCTAGTCGCTCCAGCTTGGCCGAGACAGCACTGGTACACCACGCTTCTGGAGCTATCGATTCAGACTCCAATCATTCTTCCTTTGTGCCCAGACTTGATCTCCCAGGACCACGGTCGATTGTGTCACCCCGACCTGCAATCACTCCACCTTACAGCGTGGATGGTCCATGGCTGAATCGGACAGAACTGCAATGCTCACATCCCGTGCAACAGATTCTGCTGGGAAGTAGAAAGCCCTCTACGCGGACCACCTACTTAGCCAAGTGGAAGCGGTTCTCCTGTTAGTGCGAACAGCGGGCCACGCCCCCTCTGGAGGCATCTATTCCCCTCATACTCGAGTATCTCCTGTCCTTGAGACAGCAGGGCTTGGCAATATCGTCAGTCAGAGTTCACCTGGCCGCTATATCGGCGTTCCACCCGATGCTTCCTCGGTCTTCTCTAACCCGATGGTTGTCAGATTCCTCAAGGGCTTAGACCGGCTATACCCACAACAGCGCCAACCCGTTCCGGCGTGGGATCTTAACCTGGTTCTCTCCAAGCTCACAGGGCCCCTGTTCGAGCCATTGGCTACCTGCTCGCTCCTTTACCTATCTTGGAAGACAGGCTTCCTCGTAGCCATCACTTCAGCAAGGCGTGTTTCTGAACTCAGGGCGCTCACGTCTGAGCCTCCGTATACAGTCTTCCATAAAGACAAGGTGCAGCTTCGCCCCCACCCTGCCTTTCTTCCCAAGGTGGTTTCAGCTTTTCATGTGAACCAGGATATATTCCTCCCGGTCTTCCATCCTAAGCCGCATGCCACACGTCAAGACCAGCGTATGCACTCGTTTGATGTGCGCAGGGCCCTTGCTTTCTATATTGAATGTATGAAACCATTCCGAAAGACGACGCAACTTTTCGTTGCAGTAGCCGACCGGATGAAGGGCCTACCGGTCTCCTCCCAACGTCTCTCCTCTTGGATCACATCCTGCATTTGTGCTTGTTACGACTTGGCCGGTGTCCTGACTCCGCGCCTCACCGCTCACTCCACGAGGGCCCAGGCCTCCTCGACTGCCTTCCTGGCTCAAGTTCCGATCCAGGACATTTGTAGAGCTGCAGTTTGGTCATCAGTCCACACCTTCGCCGCTCACTATGCGCTTGTACAGCAATCCAGGGATGATGTTGCATTCGGATCAGCGGTTTTGCACACTGCAATGTCTCACTCCGACCCCACCGCCTAGGTAAGGCTTGGTAGTCACCTAATTGGAATCGATATGAGCAAGCACTCGAAGAAGAAAAGACGGTTACTCACCTTTGTAACTGTTGTTCTTCGAGATGTGTTGCTCATATCCATTCCAAACCCGCCCCCCTTCCCCACTGTCGGAGTAGCCGGCAAGAAGGAACTGAGGGGGCGCTGGGTCGGCTGTGGTATATATTCAGCGCCATGAAGGCGCCACTCCAGGGGGCTCCACAGCCGACCCACCGGGTGTTGCTAGGGTAGAAAACTTCTCCGACGATCGTGCACGCGGCGCGCACACACCTAATTGGAATGGATATGAGCAACACATCTCGAAGAACAACAGTTACAAAGGTGAGTAACCATCTTTTAGTTTATTATTTTTAGTGTGGTAGCTCCCAAAATGTGACAGGGACTGTACAAACACATAAGAAAAGACAGGCCATACCCCCAAAGAGTTTATCATTCAAATAGACAAGAGAAATGAGCATAGAAACAAATATTCTTGGCGATATTAGTTAAACATTTTGTTAGTTATTTTGTTTCCTTGTTCATCCCTTCATTCCCTTTTCCAGATGCTCCAGCCAGTTTGCTCCACCAATATGCATTCTACCACCTTATGGCATAGACTCAATCTTATTATGAGAATCAGGGGGTTAGGGAAAAGAAATTAAAAAATCAGCTGTTAATACGGTACTCGTATCAAATTGAATTCCTAAAGCAGACTATGATATGGCAATAATATGTCTGTTAGCAGACAAAATTGGTGAAAACTGAGTGTTTCTACATTTTTTTCATCCAGGTATATATTAAAGCTTGAATTTAAATAATTTGGATTTGTTTTACTATTATATAGTGATTCATAGGCCAGAATGGACCAGTGTGATCATCTAGTCTAACCTCCTGTATAACTCAAGCCATAGAACTTCCCCCAAATAATTTCCAGAGCATATATTTAAGATATTTTAAAATACATTTTAGATGTTTTAGATACAATTGTGATTGTATTAATCTACTCTGAGGAATCTATTATTTTTCAATAATATTATCTATGCTTTTCTCAAATTGAAAGTGGAAATCACTAGGAAGATATGGAGCAAAGTCCAAAAACAAGGATGTAAGTAACTCAGAATTCTTCTTTGAGTAATGTCCCTATGGGAGCTCCATTACAGGTGCATATATGCCTCTTGTACCTTTTGATCAGAGATTTTTCGGTAGCAGTGCCCATTTGCCCCATGCATGTGCTCTAGCTATCCTCATGCCCTGTACCAAGAACTGTGCAGGTGAACCTCACCTGGTTTCTCCTCAACTGCTCGACAGCCTGAGGTGGAGCATCTAGCATGCCATTTCAGCTTTGCTCTAGCTTAGTCTCAAGGTCTTAGTTCCAGTTCAGTTTATTTAATTCTTTCGATAATCGTACTTCTTTAGTTAATTGGAGATTTTCTGATTTATATTCCCTTTCCCCATCAACCCCCCTTTCTGAAGGGTTTGCTTTGGGGGTTGTCATCAACCTGGCAAGCCAGAATCCCCATGATTAGAGCGCTGCCTGAGAATCTATACCAGTGAGCGACGGACATTTTTGGTGTATCCACTATCTGGGAAACACCCACATTCCAGCCAAATGCAAGATCTACTCAGCTTTTAAAAGCAGATTTTGAAAAAAAACAAGAGATTAAATTTAGGCTCCTCATGATGGAGCGTTCCCTCTGACCAGCCTCAGATCGAGGCCCAAATACAGCCCGCAGACACAGACCTGGAACATTGGCTTCCAAGTGAGCACAGTGCCCCTTCAACCTCCATACCTAGATCTTTGTGGAATAGGAACACAGAGGTACCGGTAGAGATCCAATGGGGAGGGAGTGCTGGACCTCCTTATAGAGAGCCTAATTCAAAAAGGTTTGGTCACCATCAAGAATGACCGTTTTGGCGACTTCAGGTTCCAGGAAGCTCTCTCTGGTACCAGGAGCTCTCTGAAGATCTTGAGGTCCTCAAAGCACCCGTGATACCATGCAAACCTCAGTACTGAAGTTGTCTGTGGTACCCTCCAAGCATGACTGCTCCAGCAGAGACTCTAAACACTCTAGAAAATCTGTAACTTTCATCACCACCTCTGCAGACCCAGGCTGCAACATTGGCATTTCTGAAGGCATCATCCTCAGTAGCAGGACCATTGGCTGCACAAGATACTACTGTCAACATCCTCAGTACCGACACCAGTTAATCTGGAGCCTCATCCAGTCCTGGTGGAGATTTACCCGGTATCGCAGGAGCTTAGATTCTCCAAGGACTTGTCAGTGTCTGAGGTGCAATAGTTTCCTTTTTTTTAATGGTTATCAAACAATTGTTGATGATGAGATCTGCAGGGTCTCAGAGACCTTACCTTTCTCTGATACCATCAGCACTATATGGACAACCATTCTTACCTTCAGTGTCTGCTCCTTCTCTAGACTATGCTGAAGACTCTTCTTCGGATACCTAGATCTCTGTGCAGGGATTCCCTACATACCGCCATAGAGACATTTTTCTAGACATCTTACCTGAGAAAAGAAGCCCCATGGGCAAGACAATCTTTAGCCCCTTCTCACTGGTATGAGCAGCACTGGAGTCCTCCTGCACTACCTTATGTTTCCCCACAATGGCTATATTGTTACTGGTGGTAGCCTGTCATCAGCAAATGTCAAGGGCTCCTAGCTATTCCTTGAAGATCATCATGAAAGGCAGTCTCCTGCTCCATCTCTCCCTCCTCAAGAGCCCCAACCAGAAGAGGAGTCTTTTGAGGAGCAATAGACTAAAGTGGACAAGGAGGTGACACCACAAGCTAATCTCCACCAGATGAGGCTGTTATACCGTCTCTGCCCTCTTACACTGATGATTTTAAACAGTTTCAGGAGCTGATGAAAGAGATTGCTGACTCGCTTCAGATCCCACTGGAGAAGATGCAAGTGTCTCAACTTAAGTTCTTGGACATCCTCCACACTACACCCTCTGGTTCTGTAGCTTTACCAGTAAATGAGGCTCCACTGCATCCTGCCAAAACTAGCTGGAGTCTGACACAAACAACTACAATGTATGCAAGCAAATACAAAGTACTATGTTCCAGAAAAAATTACAAGTTTTTATTTTCACACCCTCCTCCCAACTGTGTAGTTGTAGAGGCTGTTAGTAAGCATAGTAGGCAACACTAACAGCATACTAACTCATATCATATGATAAAGACCAGAAGCCCTTCAACCTTGCTGGATGTAAAAACTACTCTTCCATAACCCTCCAGTTTAGAATAGTGAATTATCAGCTCTGATGGCAAAGATGGCACACCAACTACAATAAACTCAACACTTTTATTAATCATCTTCCCCTGGAACATTAGGAATAGTTCCAGGCTGAGTTCATAACTGAGTCATCTCTTAGCAAGCACTTGGTTGTGAGCCTCTGTAGAGGTAGCTGACACTGAAGCTCTTTCCATCTCTGCTGCTGTCCTGCATCGAACATCTTGGCTGAAGCAGTTGAGATTTTCTAGGAAGGTCCAAAATACCATACAAGACCTTCTTTTGACAGACTGAAACTTTTCAGTGAGTCCACTGATTAATCCATGCACACTGTAAAGGATTTGAAGGCCACACTCAGGTCTGTCAGTATATACACACCTGCAAATAAAAAATTGAGTAGATCCCAACACAGAGATCCCATCTGTTCCAGTTCTCCGACATTCATAGACTGGCCGAACAACCTAAGAGACCGAGATATCAAAAGAAAAGGCCTGCTACTGCAACCATTGCCATCACCCAGCCCCCCCATCTCATCTAAATGTCAATTTTGATGGTGTGGTCAAAGGACCAGAACATCCCCACCTTGGGAATCTTCAGCTATACCACACTACTCACCTCCCTCCCTTTGGAGACAGTGTCTTCCATTTTTGAGCTTCATGGGAATAAAGTACATCTGACAAATGGGTTTTGAAGATTATAATATCAAGCTACTCCATCCATTTCACCTCCATCACCTCATCCCGCTCCTGTCCCCATCCCTCCTCAGAGACTCTTCTCACAAACATTTGCCTCTTCTAAGCATAGAGGCTGTAGAATCAGTTCCAATCCAGCACAGAGGGGAAGGGATTTTATTCCAAGTATTTTCTGGTTCCAAAAAAGAATGGTGGATGAAGATCAGTTTTAGATCTCATACTTCAAAACACCTTCGTGAAATCAGATATTCAGGATCATAGCTATAATTCTATCATTAGATTCTGTGGATTGGTTTGCAATCCTCGATCTTCAGATCATGTATGGCTATCACACCTCTCAAGAGGTTTCTTAATTTCAAAGATGGCCGGCACCACTTCATGTATCAAATACTCTCTTTTGACCTCTAATCTGTCCCAGGAGTATTTTCCAAAGTCCTGGTAGTAGTAGCCACTTATCTTTGTTGGCAGGGAATAATCATCTTCCTCTATCTCAACAATTGGCTATTAAAGGGCTGGTTGTATATCAAAGTCCTCTCTGCAATACAGCCAGCCATGTCCTTATCTGCAGTTTAGAACTTCAGTTCAGTATCAAAAAGTCCATTTTGATTCCAGTTGAACAGATAGACTTCATAGGATCTTCTCTGGATGCTGCTGTCACGTGTAGAGCTTACCTCCCTGTGGACAGATTTACAACACTGACTAGCCTTATTGCCAAGATTCAAATAAGGCCCCAGACAACAGCAAGAAGTTGCCTCCAACTGCTGGGTCATATGGCAGCTTGTACTTTCATCTTTCATAACACAACACACCGGGCTGTATCTTCGCTGCTTCCAGAGTTGTCTCAGAACAGTCTGTATCCTAAATAAACATAGTCTAGACAAGTTGGTATCTGTCCCTTGTCGGGTGATACACTCACGTGGCTGGTGGAAAGACCTGTCCAGAGTGCATGCATGATTTCCTTTCACCTAGCCTCCTCCTCCTATTATCACAACTTCAGATGCGTCACTTATGGGATGGGGCACTCACCTTGGGGGATGCTTCATCCAAGGCAAATGGTTGCCTCAAGAGTCTCTCTTACACATCAGCCTCCTAGAATTAAGAGCAGTCAGGAACACCTGTATCCACTTTCTTCCCTTAACTGAGCAAAGTTATGCCAGATAACACAGCCTGCATGTTCTACGTAAATCATCATGGAGAAGCAAGATTCCTCTCTCTTTGTGCTGAAACAATAAAACTATGGAAGTAGTGTATAGCCAATCACATTCTCATTTCAGCCTCTTAACCTCTCAGGCATGCAGAACATCATGGCAGGTGATCTGACCAAACGTTTCTCCCAGGATTACAAATGGGAATTGGACCCTTAGATTCTCAAACAGATTTTCCTGGCTTTGTGGGTTTCCGAAAATGGATCTCTTTGGAACTACTGCCAACAGACAGTGCAAGAAATTCAGGTTGATGGGGCATCTGGATCATCAGTCCTTGGAAGACACCTTGCTCATTCTTGGATGAGGGACTTTCTCTGTGCACATTCTTTGATACTGTTAATTCTAATGGATGTTGAACGAAATAAGTCAAAGCTAGAGTCATTCTAGTTGCGTCAGCTTGTCCAAGGCAGTCTGGTACCCTTACCTGATTCACCTCACTTCATTTGCAGTGTTGCAGCATTGACCATTTCCCACCCGCTGTCTCAGGATTACAGTTGAACATTATCTGGACTTGGCCATCCTCCAACACAGAGCTTGGGTTTTCAGTGGTTCTCAGGGGTAGAGGTTTCCTGTGTGACAGAGATACAAGAGATCCTACTAAACCACAGAAAGATGTCTATACAAAATACTTATCTTCAAAGCTGGAAGACATCTCACAACTGGTGTACTCTTCCCTCTTTGCTGTTATTGATTGCTTGTTGGATTTAAAGAAATCAGATCTTTCCATGAGTTCAGTCAGAGTTTTTATTTGACAGCTATTACAGCCTTTCATTCCCCTGTGCTAGGATTCTCAGTCTTTGTTCATCCCATGTTGAGCCACTAGTTAAGTCTTCTCTGCTGCACTTATCTATGAAAACGGCATTCTCAGTGGCCATCTTTTCTGCTTGTGTAGTCAGGAAACTAGGATCGTTAATAGGTGAGTTCCCCTCACCTATTTGCAGTTCTCTTCAGGAATAAGGTATCATTATTCCCATGTCCCAAGTTTTTACCTAAAATATTCTCTGATTTCCACATTAACCATGTTATCCACCTTCCTGTGTTTTTTCCCCCCAATGCGACACCAATATTAGAAGGGCATTAGCCTTCTATTTGGACTGTTTAGAAAGTCTTCTGGACTCTTTATCTCAATTATGACCAGATTTAAAGGATCCATGATCTCTACACAAAGACTTTCAAAGTGGATTTCTGGCTTGTTACCAGGCTGCTAATGTTCAGCCCCCTTGAATAGCTCATTCTACAAAATCCCAAACTAACTCCATGGCACTATTAAAAAAATGTGCCAACTGCTGAAATTTGCAAAGCGGCAACCTGGATATTAATGCATTTTTTTTCAAACACTGCATTCTGGTATGTGCCTCTAAATCAAAAGCTGCTGTTGCCCTGACAGTCCTTCTGTATTCGCTCCAGCTCCAAAGCTGCTCCTCTTTTTGCTATTGCTTCGGAGTCACCTCAAGTGGAAAACCCATAGGGACACTGTGACACTCTGTACCTCGGGGGAACATTCTGCACCCCCATGTTCATCCTTATAATATGATTGTGTATCCAATGCAAAGTTTGTCATGTCGGGTGTCTTCGGAAGGGTCATGATGCACTGAGCATTGTTATTATAGTAACATTATAGGTTGTAATTTCATGTATATATATAGTTATGAGGCTGAAAATGTGTCCTCGTGGCTTAAAACAAGCCCAGGCAAAAACTCTCCAGGAGCAGAGGCCCAGGCAAAACTCTCCAGGAGCAGAGGGGCAGTTCACACCTCATCAGGGCATGTATGGGACAAACCTAGCCCAGCTTCACAGGAGCAAAGGACACTGGCCTAGGCAGCAACAAAGGATCTGTTGGACTCTCACCCCCCTTCCCTTGCATCTGACAAAGTGGGCATTCACCCACGAAAGCTTATGCTCCAATACATCTGTTAGTCTTAAAGGTGCCACAGGACTCTGTTGCTTTTTACAGATGCAGACTAACACGGCTACCCCTCTGATACTTGCCCCCTTCCCTTGGTCAGTTTGGAACTACAATGAGGTAATGCTCACCTAACGCTAAAGCGGGGGCAAAGCCAAGAGGGAAGAAAGGACATGATAAAAGGGAGAGACGTTTGCCATGCTAGACTTAATGATGAGTGGTTATTTAAAACCAGTTTTATCAACCAAAGGGTTCTTCTCATCCCGAAGGACCAGCCACATACCCAGGTCAATATATAACTCAGATCTTACCCAATAATCATGCTTTTGCCAATCTTTTAGTATCTAATATCTAAAGATTTATTTGTAAGAGAAAAGAAAGAGGAGAGAGTTAACATGGTCAAAGGAATCAAGTATGTACAACAATTGCAGAGTTCTTGTGTCAGGTTTGAAGCAGTGATGACATAAACTGCTGACTTATAATGTCTCTGGTAACATCCAAAAGATTGTAAGGTCCTCAGTGCATTGGTTGTAATGCTCCTGTTAGTTAAAGTCCATAGTCCAGAGATCAGAGCAGGAAAGAGGCAAAATGGAGATGTTTCGAGGGCCTTTTATAGCTTCTCCCATGTGGAGGGAAACTCATTGTCCCCAGCACAGTTTGTGGAAAAGTACAGGCACAAGATGGAGTCCAGCGTCACATGAGCTTGTCACATGCCCTTGCATGCTTCATAGTGTCATAGCTGGGGCCAGAACCCATTATTCTGGCTAAAACGTCCACAGGAATGTCCATCAGGTGGGGATAAGCTTCTTCCAGGGCTCATTGTGTTCATTAGTGGGCCATCAACTTGAATAGTCCATTCACAATGTGCTGGCTAGATCAGATGTAAACTACCTTTGTGGGTGTTACCCAGGAGCAAACACATATGAAACATAGATATATAGTCAATATTCACAACTTCCGACACAAAAATGATACATGCATACAAATAGGATAATCAATCATAATTTTTCCATTGACACCTTACATGACATACTTCATATAAGATTTGTTGCAATTGTATAACAGTGGTTGCAACAATTATTTACATGGTTATATTTGATTTATATAACATCACAGGGCTCAGAAGGAATTTCCATGTAATAACTACTGTCAGCTGCTCCAGCCTGGGGTGGAGTTGGGAACTGGAAATGAGGAGTCCTTCTGTTGTGTTAATTGGGTTAAGTTCCTCCCAGCAGAAATCTGAGAGGGAAATTGTCATGGGTATTTCCCCTGTTATATTCCTTAGATGAAAGCTCATTGTGGATCTAAATTCTGAATAATTTTTTCCATAACTGTTTTTTTTCCTTTTTAGTTCTATTTAGACATTTTCATCTAGACTTCACAAATCGGAGACGGTGCAGAAAAGAGCCACAAAAATGATTCAAATGCTGGAGAAAATGCCTTTTAATGAGAGATTTAGAGTTCAACCTGCTTAGCTTATCAAAAAAAAAGATTGAAAGATGATTTGATTATAGTGTATAAGTATTTTCATACAGAGAAAATACTAGGTACTAAAGAACTCTTTAATCTAATGAAGAAAGGTATAACAAGAACCAATAGCTGGAAGCTGAAGCCAGACAAATTCATATTTGAAATTTTTGACAGAGTGATTAACCCCTGGAACAAACTACTAAGGGAAGTGGTGGATTCTCCATCTCTTTGTGTCTTCAAATCAAAACTAGATGCCTTTCTGGAAGATATGTTTTAGTCAGACATAAGTTATTACACTTATTATGTGGGCAACTGAGTGAAATGTAACTGCCTGTAATATGTAGGAGGTCAGACTCAATCTGTTGGTCCCTTCTGGTCTTAAACTCTGTGAATCTTTGAACCTTAATTTTACCCTTTTGTTAGCATCTCTTATAATACTAATTATATGATCATAGCCTATACTTTCTACAGGACATCCCCACTCCTGTCTTCATCATTCAGAGTGCAAGTATATGGTGCATGGTGGATATGGTAGTGTAGAGACTAAGATGGGGGTCCTGTAGATTTGTATCTTATCCTTGGCAATGTTCTGTTTGCAATTTTCACTTGTAATTTGACAATACATACAAATTTTAAAAGGTTTAACGGAGAGCACATTTGAACTTCCAGGAGACTGGTTGAATGATGGTTAGTGAATGCGGCTATGGTACACTCACTGAACAATGATTATAAAACAAATATTACTCATTCACACTCACTCTGTCTCATTCACTGTGCAGTGAATATAAAATTCATTGGGCCTTTTGGAAAAATAGAATGTGGTCATGTAATTTTAAAGACTGTATTGTGATGCATATGCAAAAGATGGGGGCAGAGTTGAGCTTGTATAGAAACTGTTACTTACGATTCTGTCAATATATAACCCTGCTATTAATGTAGTTTTTTGGGTGGCTTTTATAGTCTTTGTCCTTCTCCCTAGTTACAGAGCCTATAACAGATATTTATTTTTAAGTTTTTCAGATCTTCAAACAGAAGAAAAAGAGAAGAAAAATGATGTTCTAAATATTTTTTCGGTTGCTTCAGGCCATTTATATGAACGCTTTTTAAGGTAATTTAAGCAAAAAGGAAAATTTAGGAATTTAATGGGAATATTCTAAAAGTTCATCAACAAGTTAAAGTTTTTAGGAAGTATGGCTATTCTTTTTAAGAAAACAGTAGGAATAATAACATGGCATAGAAAAAATGTACACAGGAAGGATCAAATTTATTTTTGGTTCAACGATTGAATTATACTAGAGATCTAATTGATCCAATGTATGTGTGTTCAGGAATATTATATCTTTCTCTTTTAAAGAAAATCCTTTTTTAATGCCGTGCATCAATGTATGTGATAAATATGAACACCAAAAGGCCAAAATCAGCCTTAGTGTATGCAAAGTAACTCCACAACTTCATTGGAGTCACATCTGTTTAGATAGTGGCTGAATTTGCCCCAAAATCTACATACTATCATGTGATGGCCCATTCCCTATATATACTAATACTACTGTATCCACAGGTTAATGATCTGATAAATCATAATTGTTTTAAGGGAATCATTATAGTGTTTTGTGTCAGACTGCTTAGTCTGGTTTTGTTCACAGATTTTTTGAAACAATTGACCAAGATTAACATAAGAATAGCCATTCTGGGTCAGATCAAAGGTCCATCAAGCCCAGTATCCTGTCCTCTGGCAGTGGCCAATGGCAGGTGCCACAAAGGGAATGAACAGACAGGTTATCATCAAGTGTTCCATCCCCTGTCACCCAATCCCAGCTTCTGGCAAACAGAGGCTAGAGACATCATTCCTGCTCATCCTGGCTAATAGCCATTGATGGACCTATCTTCCATGTATCTATCTAGCTCCCTTTTGAACCCCGTTATAGTATTGGCCTTCACAACACCCTCTGGTAAGGAGTTCCAGAGGTTGACAGTGTGTTGTGTGAAAAAATACTTTCTTGTTTGTTTTAAACCTGCTACCTCTTAATTTCATTTGGTGGCCCCTTGTTCTTGTATTATGAGAAGGAGTAAATAACACTTCCTTATTTACTTTCTCTAAACCACTCATCAGGGTCGGCTTTAGGCTGATTCTCCCGAATTGGGCCCCGCGCCTAAGAGGGCCCCGCTCCCTAAAGAAAAGCGCCTAACTTAGACGCCTTTTTAATTTTTACTCACCCGGCAGCGCTCCAGGTCTTCGGCGGCATTTCAGTGGCGGGTCCTTCACTCACTCTGGATCTTCGGTGGCATTTCGGCCGCAGGTCCGACCGTGCCACGGAAGACCCAGAGCGAAGACCCGGAGTGCTACCGGGTGAGTCATCCCTGCCGAGGCCACGTCGAAACTATTTGAATCGGGCCCCGAACTTCTTAGAGCAGGCCCTGCCACTCATGATTTTATAGACCTCTATCATATCCCCCCTTAGTCGCTCTTTTCCAAGCTGAAAAGTCCCAGTCTTATTATTCTCTCCTCATACGGAAGCTGTTCTATTCCCCTAATCATTTTTGTTGCCCTTTTCTGAACCTTTTCCAATTCCAATATATCTTTTTTGACATGGGGCGACCACATCTGCATGCAGTATTCAAGGTGTGGGCGTACCATGGATTTATATAGAGCCAATATGATATATTCTGTCTTATTATATATCCCTTTCTTGATGATTCCCAACATTCTGTTTGCTTTTTTGACTGCCACTGCACATTTAGTGGATAATTTCAGAGAACTATCCACAATGACTCCAAGATCTCTTTCTTGAGTGGTAACAACTAATTTAGACCCCATCATTGTATATGTATAGTTAGGATTATGTTTTCCAGTGTGCATTACTTTGCATTTATCAACATTAAATTACATCTGCCATTTTGTTGCCCAGTCACCCAGTTTTGCGAGATCCTTTTGTAGCTCGTCACAGTCTGCCTGGGACTTAACTATCTTGAGTAGTTTTGTATTATCTGCAAATTTTGCCACCTCACTGTTTACCCATTTTTCCAGATCGTTTATGAATATGTTAAATAGGGCCCAGTACAGATCTCTGGGGGACACCATTATTTACCTCTCTCCATTCTCCATTATTGCCATTGTCTATGCTGTATCCTCTCTCTGAGTGCATCCCTACAGAATGGAATTCTGTAATTCTCCCACTCTTAGGGCTAGTCGACACTAGAAGCAATACAGTAGCGCAGCTGCACCAATGCAGCTGCACTGCTGTAGTGTGTCTGATGGTGAAAATGCTCATGCCGAGAGCTCTCCAGTCAGCATAATAAAGCCAACTCCACAAGAGGCAGTAGCTATGTCAGCAGGAGAAGCTCTCCTGCCAACATAGCTTTATCCACACCTGCAGTTAAGTTGGTGTAACTTCCGTTGTTTAAGAGGGTGGCTTATTCACATCCTGGAGCAACATAAGTTATACTGATGTAAGTGGTGTGCACAAGCCCTCAGACTAGTCCCAGGGCTGCAGTACCTTGTGGATCAACTGTTCTTACCTAGCAGGTCTGACTGAGCTTGGACACCTGCAGTTCTTCCCTCCCAAAATCTGTAACCAGTGAACTACAATGATTCAAAACAGCTTTCTTAAAATAAAAGTATTTCTTTTGCAGGAGGGACAAAGCATTTAGAGAAAACTGTTTATACCCATGTCTTTCTTACCAAGAGGCATACCATCCTCTGATAGTAACCTAGGCAGGACCAATTTCTTCAGACTCCTCTGGCAGGCTGTCATGTACCTCAGTCTTGTTTCCCCAAGCAACGCTTCTGTCTCTCTTGAGAATATTATTTTTAAACCTGCCACCGTTCTTTTGATTTCCTGCTTTGCTAGGCCTTTTTCTGCCCTGGCACTGTCCCTTACACTGTCAATGTTTGGTGAAGAGTGACTTATCTTGAGCCATTCTGTCTCCTTCCTGCTTATTTTTTCTTACAGTCCCTATTAAACTAAACCAATACAGTCGTACAGTAAACATCCCAATAACCAAGTTAACATACAGTATTTATGAATTATTACAGAGCAGCTCCATTTCAGTCACATATGTATGTACCTTAGGGTAGAACCTGTTAGTAAACCCATGTTTATTTAAACACCGTTCCTTCTAATGTGGTTTAAATACAGTTTGGCTAGTGTGGTATATACTTAGCTGTCTAAAAGCGGTCTAGAAAAATCTATGCCAGTATGCAGTTTATGATCATGGAAGTCAAACCTTGCTTAAACTGTGTTAGCAAGAATCATAAATAGAATCAGGTTTGCTACAAGTTTTTGTTTCTAATATATAATGGGTCTTAAAACTATAAAATCCCTTTTGATGTTATGGTTGAAATGTGATTTCATGAATATATTAATTTATTTATTATAGACTTTTCGTTCCACAGAATTATGATGCTTTCTGTTCTGCGTCATACCAAAACACCTGTTAAATTTTGGTTTCTGAAAAATTATCTTTCTCCTACATTTAAGGTAAGTGTAATGTCCATCTTTCATTGTGCTTGCATTGTTAATAAGAGTATGTGATAGACCCAGGCCAGTTGGGTACAGCAGAATAGCAGAAGGCAGATATACTGGCCACTGGATTAACAGTTTTCTGTTCCCTGACTGATCAGAGCAGGGGCAGCTCCAGGCTAATGAGAACACCTGACTCCAATTAACCTGCAAAGAGTCAGGTGAGGCCATTAAGCTAATGTGACCACCTGACTCTAATTAAGGCCCCACTGATACTATAAAAAGGGCTCACTCCAGTCAGGCAGAGGAGAGCCAGGGGAGAGGAAGTGCGGCTGAAAGGCTGGTTAATGAAGACACCCTCAAGTTATTGATAAGGGAGCCCTAAGGTAAGGGTGAAGAAGGGAGAAGCAGGAGAGCTGTGGGGAAGTGGCCCAGGGAAATGTAGCAACTCTGGCAATGAAAGGTTGGCTGCCAACAGCTGCTACCATTAGGGTCCCTGGGCGGGAACCTGGAGTAGAGGGCGGGCCCGGGTTCCCCCCAACCCACCACTACAGGGAACCCCTCCTGGGAGGGGAAGTCAGGCCCCTGTCAGAACAGGAGGCTAAACTGTTCTAAAACAAACCCCTAGGGACAACAGAGACTGTGGGAGTTCTCTCACCAACCTCCTTGCTGGCTTATGATGAAAAGGGCTCAGTAGACTGTAACCCTGGCCCTAGAGAGAGAAGGGCTACGTGGAAGGTCACAGTGAGCCACTGAGGCTAGCATATACCGCCTAAAAGCGCAGGACCCACCGGGACAAGGTCAGAGCTCTGCCACAAGTAGTAAAATGAATAGCAATGCATTGTCGCTTTTACTAAATATCATATTTTTTATAATTAGAATGGATTTTAAAAATCATGAAATTAATTAAAATAATTACATTATGGAAACATTAATATCAAAGTTTTTAAGCAGCCTTTATATAAGATCTTTTTTTCTTCTGAAACCAAGGTAGAATGGGTACATTTTAAAAGTTTCTTGTATTCTTACAGATTATATCAGTTTAAGAAAAATACATATAGTTGGGAATACCACTAGAATTATGGAAATTGTCAGAGCAGCTGAAACACGTTAAGTGCACCGTCATTGCAGTTAATTTCATTTTGCATTAGACTCAATGTATAAAACATTTTCGGGCATAATTGTGGTGTTAATCAGTATGTCCTGACCTTAAAAGATAAAAAAAAAAAATCAGTTGGGGGCATTAAAAAAAGGGAATGTAATGCGGGGGAGGGGGAGAATATATATAAGATAGAGACAACAAGAATGGTTATAATTAAGAGAGCATTATCTGTTGGTTAACTTATAGAAATGGGACTTAGGAGTTATGGGTTTGTGTATCAACAATGCCAGCTTTGCTGTGTGACCTAGCACAAGTCACTTAACCTCTGTGCATATTGCACTGCATAAAGTTTTGTTTTTTTTTCTTTTTCCATTTCTAGGAGATTATTCCTCACATGGCCAAAGAATATGGATTCCAGTATGAACTAGTACAGTATAAGTGGCCCCGCTGGCTTCATCAACAGACTGAAAAGCAAAGAATTATCTGGGGTTACAAAATTCTTTTTCTGGATGTTCTTTTTCCACTGGCTGTGTACAAAATAATATTTGTTGATGCCGACCAGGTAAGAAACAATTTTAGAAAAATACATCTGAAAGCAGGGTTTTGCATTGGTTCATGTCAACCCTTACCATCCCTGTAGATATCCTGTCTCAGATATTGATCTCATCAGGTCTCAATAACTGGATTGGCCATCACTAAGCATTACTGAAGGTGCTGCATGATGTGGTGTCCAAAATTCAGTATGCAGCCCTTTTTACTCATTAATGAAGTAACACCTTCACACCATAGACTTGGAGCCATTGTGCTGTCTCAAATGGATGTGATGCTGAAGTTTTGATCAAGTGGTCATTAAAAATCCCAGGATATTTTTTGTAAGTGTCTTGGTGCTGAATAGATAGTGTATGTAAAGCATCTTCAGAACCTTTCTGAAAGGTAAGGATATTATATGGGCTAGATTTGCAAAGGTGACTAATGATTTGGGTGCCATAATTTTTGGGTGGCGAAACTGACATACCTAACAGGTCCTGATTTTCAGAAGGGAGGTGCTTGTCACTTTTTTGGAAATCATGCCTCTTTGAGGAGTGTCAGCTTGGGCATCCAAAAATGTTGGTCTATAAATCGAAGATGATGCTTTTTACTTATTTCTTTTAGGTATTAAATATGATCAGGCTTGGCAGAATTCAATTTTTGTAATTTTGGCATCTATATATTTTTGTTTTAACTTTTTGCCTATTTGTGCAAAATTATGGGGTTTAAGCATTTTTTAATTTTTGTTGATTTAAAGTTTTGAAGTTGCAGGAAATTAGTAGGGTGTGTCAGACAATTATTTAATGACAGTAAACACTGATTCAAAATTAAATTTTTTACAACTATTAAACACATTGTCAATATCACAGGTCAAAATATATAAAGTAAATATCTTTAAATCAAACTCTTAAGTTCTCAAGTAGCATTTTTCTTATTTTTCCTATCTGTAAGTTTCAATTATTATCGATGGAAATATGTTCTCATTAGTTTGTATGTGTATGGTGAAATTGATGTTTACTGACATTTACCAATAAAAATCTAATCCTTCCAAGCCTAAATATGATCAACTGAAGCTGTACATAATATCCTATCCCAGGCTGGCTGGCCCTTTAAGAAGGGTAGGGTTCAGCCTCGCCTGTGATCGCTCATCTCCTCCAACCGCCTCCAGCTGATCCTGATTGACTGGGGATCAGGTGGTTGGGGTCAGTTATCAGACCCAATTTGGAAGCAGGCCACAGAGGTGTGCTGCAGAGGCTGACCCTACCACAATAATAAAGAAAAAGTATGCATTTTGTCCAAGCAATAACTAGATAAACATGTTCTAACAGACTATTAGAGTAACAGACTAGACTCATTTCTGTCAAAAATCTGTGGGAGTACAGTTGGCATTTGGACTATATCTATATTTGGGGACAAAACAACATTAAACTACAAAAAAGAAGTGTTTCCTGTTTTTCTCTTGTTTAGATTGTGAGAAGTGACCTCAAAGAACTTAGAGATATAGATCTAAATGGAGCTCCCTATGGATATGTCCCCTTTTGTGACAGTCGCACAGAAATGGATGGGTACCGTTTCTGGAAATCAGGGTATTGGGCATCACATCTTGGAAGAAGGAAATACCACATAAGGTAGGAACATTAATTTATATTTTTGGACTATTTGTAGAAATGTTGAAAATTTTGGTCTTTTGTCAGTAAGGCATTCAATAACAATCAAATAGCCTGAGATATCCGGAGAGAGACAGAAATAAAGCATAAAATCCATGCAAGGTGGATTGATTTAAATCATGATTTAAATCACTTAAGTGGAAAGCTTTGATTTAAATAATCAATTTTAATCAACTTTTTCATTTGTACTTCAGTTATTTTCTAAAGAAAGGTGCATTGTCATTGGTAGATATAACCCTTAAATCATTTTGATTTACAGCTAAATAGAACCTTTACACTACATTTGGTACATCTTTTGCTACTTAGGATGGAATGCATTTATTTAAGCAATTATATAGCTTAATACTTTCAGATTCTTATTAACTGTACATTTTTAGTATGTTAGAAAATGGTGAATGATATATCAAAACACGTTACATATATACAACTAAATAATTTATTAAACAGAGGGATTCACTGTAGTCAGTAAATTAAACTGATTATTTCAGGTTATCCTGGGAAAAATTTCAACAATCCCTAACTGAAAGTGAGTGAAGCTTAAGTTCCTTCTCGCCTGAATCTCTTGAAAATGAGAGAGTCTCCTAAGTTAGACTGTCCTTCAGACTTTTCAAACTAGTGGCTCTCATTCCCTCCATCCTCATTTTTATTCATAGACTGGAAGAGAGAGACCAGTTTTCCTGCTTTTTCAAATCCCAGTCGATTTCTCAGCTTTGAATGAATTTGTCCAAATGAAGAAAATATGTTTTGTGTCTGCGGAATAGCCTGCTGCTGTCAAAAGCTGATTTAGCACTTCAGCAACTCTGGTTTCCGGTGCTTAGCTAGTGACTTCACCAGTTCAGTGTCAGAGGGGTAGCTGTGTTAGTCTGGATCTGTAAAAAGCAACAAAGAGCCTGTGGCACCTTATAGACTAACAGATGTATTGGAGCATAAGCTTTCGCAGGTGAATACCCACTTCGTCAGACATATTCACCCACGAAAGCTTATGCTCCAATACATCTGTTAGTCTATAAGGTGCCACAGGACTCTTTGTTGCTTTTCACAAGTTCAGTGACTTTCTTTAAAACATCAATCAGGAGACATGTATTACTTAAATGGATCACTCCAGCCATATAATTTTGTTATGTTTGGCATGATTGATGTCCATATCATAGAAGCATCTTCTTCTTCAGCAGACAGACATCGATCCTGGTACTTTGGGTTGAGAATATTGGCAAGAAAATTAGGTGGAGTAAGTGCTTGTTCCATCCATTTTTTTTTTTTACTGCCTGTAATTTAACTTTGTTGTTGGTTATTTCTTTCTTCAATGTCTCTTAAAAATCTTTCCAAATTTCAACAGCATCAGCAATAGAGCAGCAATCTTTCCGCAGTTTGACACGGCTATGGAAATAGGTTTCAGTTTATTCAGCATATCTTCTATGTTTCTCTTTAGTCTGCTGTTGACTACTTAGTCTGTGATAGTCCCATCTATTTTGTCACAATTTTTTCCACAAATTGTCATCAGAATAGCTCAGTTTTTAATAAATAGCTCAAAACAGTCAACCACTGAATTCCACTGTATATCTTGGGGGAGAATTAGTTTGGGTCCTCCTGTTCTCTTCAGTGAAGCCGAAGCAAAGTGGTTGTTACAGAAGTATTTTGCTATTTCAACAACATTTTCCTTTATTTCTGGAGTTGTACTTAAATATTAAGCTAAAAGATTCATCAAATGAATACTGCATCTATATGTTATAAGGTTCAGGTTCTCTTCATTATCTTTCTCTAGATTTCTTCCTATCTGTGCTACATTTGTAACACTGCCTATGACAAAGCTACACACTTGAATTTTTCTTCAGTTTGTTATAGCTTTTACTTCTACTTCTATTGCTACTTCTTTTAAATATTCCGCTGTATCAGTTGTTTTTGCAAGATAGACAACTCCATATTCTCTTGTCACACAAGCACATATTACTGGATCATTGTGTACATTGCTCCACCCATCAAGACTCAGATTAACAAATTTCCCTCCAATTTTTCGGCACACTGTTCAATTTCCTTCTCGTACATAGTATCCAGTAACCTTCTAGCACTCTCTCTTCTGCCAGGTGGAAAAGTAGCCTGGTCATAATGAGTGAACCATGTCTAGGACTGCATTGTGAAGAATTTTGTCCCTTCTTTCCAAAGCGTCCTGCTTTGACACCAGTGTTGCTTCTTTCTGGTTACACACTCTGCTCCTTATGCCTTGTTACATAACTCTGTATGTAAAACAAATGAACTCACAACAATCTAAAAATTCTGCTTGTATAATCTACATATCTTTTAGACTTCAGTATTTTATTTGTTTAGAGACAGAAAGGAAGGCAATTGAGAAATTAATGGATTTCTGTTTGCATCTCTGTCTATGTACACATGCAAGGACACAGAGAAGGGCCATTTACCTGAAGTGCTGAGAACCATCCAGAAGCAAAGGCTGGTAGTTACTGGGCAGATCAGTATTTTTCCATGAACCGGAGAGTAAGTTTCCATGATGGGTGAAGTCATAGATACTCATAATTTGAGAACTGAGCCAGAGTTCAGGTAGAGAGAAGCTGTAAAATAGGAGAATGAGCTCACGCAGGTGGACTCATTGAATGATCTGGATGAGATACATGATGGTGTCTCCTGGTGTCAGAGGCTGGGTTCCAACACCTATGATGCCTTTGCTAGTCTCTTGCACCCAGTAGCACGGCCCCTGGGTCCTCCACAGGATCAAGCCCTCAATATGGTTCAGGTCTGCCGCATCTTACGTGCATTTAACATGCGCAATTTCAGCTTTATGCGGTCAGCAAAAACAAAACAAAAAAAGAGAAAAATAACAATTTTAATACTGTACTTGTAGTTCGGGCGATTTCGCCCGCCATTCAACTCAATGTAATTTTGACTATACGCGGTTTTCGCTTTATGCGCTAACCGCGGAACGGAACCCCCGCGTAAGATGAGACAGACCTGTACATGACTTATTGTGACATTTATAAAGCTTAACCTCAAAAGTTAGTTTTCCCCCTGATTCTCTCTCTATATAGAAAAACAGCCTTTAACTCAAAGTTTTTGATAGAGGCTTATGGATTCAGCATGTTTATTTTTATTTAAATGTTAAGAGATTATAATAATTTTAGGCTTAACATTTTTGTATTAAATTCAGATTTCATTTTAAACAGGTTTATTTTTAAGAAAAACTTATAATTTAAATAACACATGAAAAAAATCTGATTAATAAAAAATCTGATTTTTTTAATTGATTTTTTTTATCCACCCTAAATCCATGTGGTAGATTGATTAGCAGATGTTGAGTTCACTTCTTGTGTTGGACTTCAGCTAGTTACTTAAAATAACATTCCTTTATTGCATACACAGTATTTGTCTCCTTGTTATCAAGTTTTTTCCTGTTTCTAGTAGGTATGTCAAAATATGCAAAACTTAATTAATTTTTGTTTTTGTAGTGCCTTATATGTTGTGGATCTTAAGAAGTTCAGAAAGATTGCTGCAGGAGACAGACTTCGGGGCCAATACCAGGCTCTCAGTCAAGATCCAAACAGTCTATCAAACTTAGATCAGGTATGCAAGAGTTTAATGTCTGCCTGAAGATAAATGACATTTTTTCTTTTCTTTAAAATATTCTTCCTGTTTTTCTCTAATGTTTTCACTATTTGTGGTTTGCATGTAGACTTAATTACTTCTTACTATTATAGGAGGAGCTCTCCATAGAAGGTTTTGCAAATGCGCTTCTGTGTTGCTGTCACATTACAACATTTTTAAGTTGTGATCTGGTTACTAAAGTATAGCTAGAATTTCCAGGGGTAGGTATTTTTATTATATTTATTATCACATAAATTATGTACATTTTTAGAAAATGGAATGTCAGGTTATAGCTCTCCTACTATCTACTGTGTGTAAATCTTCTCTTTGGCAGTCTATGCAATGGAATCCAACCTACCATCTGTCAGTACAAACAGACCAAAATACAAGGAGAGTTCTAATGGTTAATTTTTTATTTTTGTTGTTGTCAGTCAGTTTTTTAGTGCAAAAAATTCCAATTCTTATTGTTGGTGCACACTGCAGCAGTCATGGGATTGTGTGACGGGTGGACTAGGCCCAGATGCCCTCTCAGGGAGGCCTCCGGCCACACCTGTCCCAGGAGAGGAACAAGTCCTCGAAGCAGTCTAGAGAGCCTGCGCAGGAAGCAGCCAATCAGGGGGAGGCTAAAAAGTTCTAACCAATCAGAGAGGCTGCAGGGAGCAGCCAATCAGGGCCTCAGAGGGCCATATAAAAAGGAGCTGCAGAGACCGTCAGTTCCTTGCTGGAGCCAGAGGAGTCCAGTTGGTGCTTCCGGCTGGCCAGAGGGAACTGCAGCACTATGGACAGATCAGTGCTGGCAGGGACCAGGAGAGCAAAAAGGAGCTTCTGGTTTGCTGCTGGGACTGAATACAAGACTTCAGCCCTACAGCCCTGCTGAAGGCTGGCGCCTCGGGGAAGTGGCCCAGGGAACTGAAAACAGTTTAGATAAAGGGACACGGCAGCACATGGCTGCTATTCTGAGGGTCCCTGGGCTGGGACCTGGAGTAGTGGGCAGGCCCGGGTCCCACCCATAGGTCACTGGGGAAATGGCCTACAATTGGAGAGCAATAAACCCCCAGAAAGGGGATCTGAACTACTTAGTGACCCAGCTGGAAACCCAAGGCCGGAACTGTTTAAAGACTGCAGACACACCTGGCCACAAGGGGCGCAGTGGACAAAGTTTGAGGAAAACTGACTTAGAGGAAGGATCCAAAGAAGAGGACCTTGGTCTCCCACTACCAAGAGCCAGCTCCTCAAACGCCTGGATCTCCCACTAAGTCTACAGTGTCAGAGGCTTCAACCTGTCGACTCGGAACCATGGAGGTGAAGGACTCTTCTTCTGGTACCAATGGGGCTGTGAGATCCCAGAGCACTTAGGAGAAGCATGACTCCAGCAGGCTACACTACCATCTGTGAAGGACACAGGGGCCCAAGACATACACTCTTCTAGCATGGCATCATCTACATCAGGCTTACCAATGGTGCTTTCTCACTCAGCTCCATCACTACTGGCAAAATTGCAGCACAAGGCATCTTAGGCCCTGGCACCTACGTGCTCCATATCAATGGTACTGTCAACCTCAACTGCTACATTGATACCAACAGACTCAGTACAGCAGGAATTGTGCTACTCTAGGGCCTTGTCAGTGTTAGATGAGCCAGAGTCCCCACTGTTTATGGGTACCAAACAACCAAGACTCCAGTCTCTGGATTTACCATTGCTTCCTGGAGCCACAGGATTCTCTGCCCTTTTCTACTGCCTCCCCTAATTGGAGGACATTGAGGAGAATGAAGGAGACATTTAATCAGTCTCCACCTTATCAATGGGGGGTTCCCCTCCACATCATTACAGGAACCCATATTTTGGCAAGAACCCACGTCAGGGAGGGTGGAATCAGTCCTGTACCACCTCCACTTCTGTATGAGGCCCTTCCCCCCCGCCCCAAGTGGCCATACTGGTATCCTGGTATCCTTGGGCAGCATAACGGCAGCAATTTGCCAGACCTTGGGCTTTATTGTGCCAGGAGAGTAGGGTTGCACAGTCTCCTTCCACCAAACCCCCAACACAAGGATACCTTTGAAAAACAGGAGGCTAGGGCAGACAAAGAGGCCATCCCTCAAACTCCTGTTTTGTACTCATCTCCAGATGAGGCAGTCACCACCACCACCACCATCGATGGCTGATGATTTTCACCAATTCCAGCACCTTGTGAAAAGGGTGGCTGACACCCTTTAGGTACCTCTTTAGAAATTAAAGACTCACAACACAAGCTTCTGGACATTCTGCAGTTGGCAACACCCACCCAAGTTGTGCTCCCATTAATTTCTGGATCCATCAAAGACTGTGGCAAACTCCTGCCACCATCCCACCAACTTATAAACAGATGGATAAGAAATATTATGTTCCTTCCAGGGACTCAGAATTTTTGTTTTCCCATCCCCCACCTAATTCCCTGGTAGTGGATACTGTAAACGAATCTGGATAAACAACATTTCTCCAGGTCTACCCCTTACAATAAGGACTAGAAGAGGTAGGACCTTTTTGGCCGAAAGGCGTACTCATCCACGACCCTCCAATTTTGGATGACAAACTGTCAGGCATTCATGGCCAGCTAGGACTTAATAAATTACAACAAGTTTGCAACCTTTATTGAACATCTTCCACAGGAGCATAGAGAGCACTTCCAGGGCATCAGTAAGGAGAGTCAGTTATTAGCCAGAACTTCTCTCCAAACATCTTTAAATGCCCTGAATGCTGCCACTAGATCCATCTCCACAATGGTTGTCATGCACAGAACGTTATGTCTCCAGCTGTTAGGGTTCTCAAAAGAGGTACAGAATACTATCGAGGACCTCCCATTTGATGGTCCGAAGCTCTTCTCTGGGACTGTGGATGAGACCTCACACTTTCTGAAGGATTCAAGGGCCATGTTGATGTCTCTGGGTATACACACAACAAACAAAAGGAGATTTAGCAGGTCTCAAACTGCTTGGAGATCATGCCTGACCCAGTTCTCTGGATTTCACAGAACCACTGAACCCTCTAGAAAGAGGCAAAAATTCCAGAGGAAAAGAGCTTCTCACCCTCCTTCAGCAAGTACCCAGTCATCATCAAAACAACAGTTTTGATGGGTTGGTTGAGGGCTCAACTCCTCTGTCACCTCTAGTTTGCAAGCTGCAACATTGTGCCCATCTTTGCACTTCTGGAGACCTCCTTTCCCATTTTCAGAAGATCTGGCAGCATTTTACAATAGACAAGTGGGCCATGGAGGTTATAACATTGGGCTACACCATCCACTTTACGTCCCTTCATCCCTCCCACCCCCATTTCCCCATTCCTCTTCAGGGATCCATCTCATGAGACTGAACTGAGTCAAGAGGTACACTTTTCTCCTTTGTTTAGGAACAGTAAAATTGGTCCCATCCCCTCACAGGGGGAAAGGGTTTTATTCAAAGTATTTTCTCGTGCCACAAAAGGAGAGACGATGAAGACTGTTCTTAGATCTAAGACAACTGAACAAATTTGTAAAGTCTCATAAGTACAGGATGGTGACTCTGGCAGCTATAATCCCTTCAATAGAGACAGGAGATTAGTTTCTGGCCTTCAACCTACAGGATGCCTATTTCTATATAGAGACTTCCTTTCAGCCTCTCTTTGGCTGCAGTGATGTTCTCAAAGGTTCTATCAGTAGTAGCTGCTTGCCTTCAACAAGAAGCAATTTTAGTCTTCCCATATCTTGACGACAGTAAGAACTGATCTTACGCTGCAGTATTAACTTCCACCCAGACAACTCTCTCTCTTTCAGGAATTGGGTCTCCAGCTAAACGTAAAAAAATCCATGTTAACCCCTGACAGAGAATACAATTCACAGTAGCATATTTGGATTTGTTGGCAGCCAGGGCCTTCCTTTCCACATACAGATTCATAATTTTGGCAGACCTGATTGGGACAATTCAAGGAACCTCCCATGCTACAGTAAGAAATGTTTGCAGCTCCTGGGTCATATGGCAGCTTTCACCTTTGTGACTGTGCTTGCAAGTCTATACCTCTGCTGCTTTCGGGGCTTGTTCACAACGATCTATTCCTCCACCAGAGATAACGTGGACAAACAGTTACAGTTCCCCTCCAGATGAAGAATTCCCTAGACTGGTGGAAAAAATCCATTCAATGTCTGTGCGGGTGTCCCTTTCATCTGACCAGCTCCAACAATATCTGAGAAAACAGACACATCACTGTTAGGGTGGGTAGAACACCTCAATACCCTCGCAATTCAGGGTAGATGGGCTCCTCAGGAAGCCAGTCTCCACATCAACCTGTTGGAACTCAGAGCAGTCAGGAATGTCTGCCTTCCTGGTGCTCATAGGTACAGAGTGCCTCTTGGTACTGAGACCTGCTCAGTCACTGGACTCCCATCTGTCCCCAGTATTGCCCGATTCACTGCCTTTTTCGCCTGGGGCACCTCCACTAGATGATGTTGAGGACGATAATGGAAACTTCCCTTCAGTCTCTTCTCTCTTGGTGCAGGGCTTTCCTACCCAGCCATTTGAGAACCCGTTCTTTGATACCCACAGACGGCGAGAGTCATTTCAGGGAAGACATCACCGCTGGTGGGAACAACTTTGGATGATACTCCCCATCCCCCGTACGACCCCTCCCACAATAGCAATACCTGGGACCCCTGGGTGGCATACTGACAAAAAATTTCCAAGGCATCTCGATGCACATTTTTGAAGATCCACAGTTTATTGCACACGGTGAATAACCTCCTCATCTTTGGGTAGTGTCCTTAGGATTGCTCCAGTTCAGGTGACTCCTACGGAGTATCACCATAAGGGGGCATGAACTTCAGAAGCAAGTCCAAGACTGTACAGTAGAACCCATCAGGATAAGAGACATACAGTCCCCTCCACCACAGCCCATTCCTCAGCAGAAGGAAGCATTCTAGGAGCAGGAAGCTAGGGCAGAGGAGGAAAAACTACCATTCCTTGTCATCAGAAATTGAGGCAGTTATGCCTCCACCCCTACCTATGGCCAGTGATTTCCCACCATTTCAGGACCTCATAAAATGGTTGGCAGACACTCTGCAGATACCACTTAAAGAAGTCAAGGAATCAAAAAAATGGTTACTCACCTTCTCATAACTGTTGTTCTTCGAGATGTATTGCTCATATCCATCCCAGTTAGGTGTGTGCGTGCTGCGTGCACAGTTGTCGGAAAGTTTTTTCCCCTAGCAGCACCCATCGGGTCAACTCTGGGGCCCCCTGGAGTGGCACTTCCATAGCGCTCAATATATGACCCTGCCGACCCAGCGCCTCCTCAGTTCTTTCTTGTCGGCTACTCCAATAGAGGGGAAGGCAGGTGGGTCTGGAATAGAAGTGAGCAACACATCTCAAAGAACAACAGTTACAAGAAGGTGAGTAACCGTTTTTTCTTCTTCGACTGCTTGCTCATGTCGATTCCAGTTAGGTATCTCCCAAGACCTACTTTGGAGGTGGGGTAGGAGTTATGGAACAACAGACTAGAGTACTGCTCTGCTAAGGCTGCATTGTCTCTAGCGTGCTGGGTTATGGCGTAGTGAGCGGCAAATGTGTGCACCGAGGATCATGTTGTCGCCCTGCAGATTTCTTGAATTGGCACCTGGGCCAGGAACGCTGTCGATGAGGCTTGTGCTCTCTTAGAATGGACAGTGAGAGCCAGAGCTGGAACGTTGGCTAATTCGTAGCAGGTGCGGATGCAGGAGGTGATCCACAATGAGATCCTCTGTGGCAAGACCGGGAGACCTTTCATATGGTCAGCCACCGCCACAAATACTGTTTTGACTTCCGGAACAGCTTCATGTGTTCGATGTAAAAAGCGAATGCCTCTCAAATGTCCTGAGAGTGGCGCCTTTCCTCTTGGCTGCTCGCATGAGGTTTAGGGTAGAACACAGGCAGGAAAATATCCTGGTTGGAGCGAAATTGGAACACAACCTTTGGAAGAAAAGCCGGGGGAGGCCTAAGCTGCACCTTGTCCTTGAAGAAGACCGTGTATGGAGGGTCAGAGGTGAGGGGCTTAAATTCTGAGACCCTCCTTGCCCAAGTAATGGCAACTAGAAAGGCAACCTTCCATGATAGATACAGGAGCGAGCAGGTTGCCAATGGTTCAAACGGAGGTCCCATCAGTTTGGAACTAACCAGGTTGAGATCCCACGCCGGGATCAGCTGCCGAACCTCTGGGTACAGATGCTCCAGGCCCTCGAGGAAGCGGCCAACCATGGGGTTGGCGAAGACGGAGCATCCGGCTGCTCCCGGTTGGAATGCAGAGATAGCTGCCAGGTGCACATTGATGGAACAAACAGCCAGACCTTGCTGCTTGAGTTGTAACAGGTACTCCAGGATGACAGCAATGGGGGCCTGCAATGGAGGAGTACAGCCCTGGGTGCACCAGGTCCCAAACCTTTTCCACTTTGCCAGATAGGTGGCCCTAGTGGAGGGCTTCCTGCTACCGTGGAGAACTTCCCTGACCGACTCCAAGCACATGAGCTCCATGGGGTTTAGCCATGAAGCTTCCAGGCCATAAAGTGGAGAGACTGGAGGTCTGGGCAACTAAGGCGTCCTGGGTGATTAGGTCCAGGAACAGTGGCAACATGATCAGAGTGTCCACCGAAAGGTCCATGGATATGTGGAAGTAAGCATCCTTGCGGTCGAGGGCTGCCTATCAGTCTCCTGGATCGAGAGACAGAATAATTGAGTTCAGGGAGACCATGCAGAACTTCAACTTCTTCATGAATCTGTTGAGGCCTCGTAGATCGAGGATGGGTCTGAGACCTTCTTTGGCTTTCGGAATTAGGAAATAGCCGGGGTAGAATCCCTCTCCCCTTAGCTCCTGAGGTACCTCCTCCACCGCCCCTGCGGCGAGGAGCATCTGCACCTCCTGCACAAGGAAATGCTCATGAGAAGGGTCACTGAAGAGGGACAGGGACGTGGGGAAGGGGGGAAGGGAAGGAGTAGAATTGGAGAGAATAGCCCACTTCTACCATGCAAAGAACCCAGCGGTCCAATGTTCTTTGGGACCAAGCATGGTAGAAATGGGGTAGACTGTTCACGAAATGGGTGAGGATCCGGTCCATAGTCTGGTACGTCGTCCCGGGCACACCTTCAAAAGGCCTGATTAGAGACCAAAGAAGTGCGCATCTGGCCCTGGTTGGACGAGGGCTGGGACTGCTTGTGCCTATCGTTCCTACCGCGCTTCCTAGAGAAGTCCTGTCTAGGACGTGGCAGGTAGGGGCATTGAGAGGGCTGCGGCTTAGTGTTTCCACTGAGTAGCCGGAGTATGGACCCCAGCTATTTCAGCATAGCCCTCAAGTCTTTAAGGCTATGTAGCCAAGAGTCAGTCTGCTCTGCAAACTGGCCTGCCCCATCAAATGGCAGGTCCTGGAGGGTCTGATGCACCTCAGGTGGCAGCCCCGAGGCCTGCAGCCATGAGTTATGCCTCATGGCGATACCAGAGGACAAGGTGCATGCTGCTGAGTCCACAGCGTCCAGTGAGGCCTGTAACAAGGTCCATGCCACTGCCTTACCCTCCTCAGCTATAGCCCCAAACTCCTCTCTGGACTCCGCAGGTACCAACTCTCTGAACTTCAGGATGGAGTTCCAGGAGTTAAAGCTGTACCTGCTCAGGATTGCTTGCTAGTTAGCAATCCTGAGCTGCAAACCTCGGTAGAGTAGACCTTCCGGCCAAAAAGGTCTAGTCTTTTAGAGTCCTGGACTTGGGGTAGGGCCTTGCTGCCCCTGCCTCTCTCATTCGTTCACCGCCACCACCACCAATGAACAGGGCTGCGGGTGCATATAGAGGTACTCATAACCCTTAGAGGGGATGAAGTATTTCCTTTCAATGCCCTTCGCAGTCAGAGGAATAGAGGCTGGGGTCTGCCACAAGGTCTTGGTGTTGGCCTGAATGGTCTTAATAAGGGGAAGAGCCACCCTTGATGGACCTTCCGGGGCCAGGATATTCACCATCAGATCCTGCAGCTCTACCACCTCCTCAGCTTGCAGGCCCATATTACGCGCCACCCTGTGCAGCAGGTCCTGGTGGGCATGGTTGTCTATGGGGGGGCAGCCCTGAGGTGGAGGTCCCCACAACTGCCTCGTTCAGGGAGTACGATGAGGAGGCTAAAGGGTGTGGGGGCACAGGTTCGTCCTGATCCTCCTGATCCCTTGGGGCATCCTGCCCTGCCTCCTGTGCTGAGTCGACTACCCCAGGATCCACTGTGGGAGCGAGAGTCGGCTCCGGGGAAGGTAGGGTGGCTGGTGTTAACTCAGCACCCGTAGGAGTGGGGAAGCTGGCCAAAGCCACCGGCACCCTGGGCTCAGATACCACAGACTAGGAGCCCTTAGATATGGTGCCCTGGGCCTAGTGGTATACCCAGAGGATCCAAAATGGTCACTGCGCTGGTCCCTGCTTCTGCCCTGCACCCACGTCAGGCCTCCTATGGACCGGTGGCTGGATGACTGGTGTTGGGAGTGGTCAGGGACCGGTGCTGTGACGGGGAGCAGTGCCGAGAGTGGGAGCATTGATGCAAGTCCAACCGGTGTTGCGGGCCAGAGCAGCGCCGGGACTCGGAGCAATGTCTTCTCTCCGGTGGCCTCGGAGATGCCGGTGGATGCATCATTGTGGGCTTGCTTTGAGACGGTGCCGCACGCTACAGCGCTGGAGGCTTCTCTTGGGGCACTGGGGACCGTGGCGCCATCATGGCAATTAAGTCCCTTGCGACCTCGAAGGTGTCTGTGGTGGATGGTAGCTCCACCTCTACCATCTGGCTCAGGAAGTCCAACAGCACCGGACTCAATGGTCTCCTTTGCAGGGCCGAAGTTGACAGTTCCGGCTCCTGAGCTTTTGATGCCTGGTGCTCCTCCACGGGATGCACCGCAGAGGCAGTCTTGGTCCCGGAGATAGACTCCTGTCCTGCTTCCGGTGACGCTTCTGTGGCTCCAGGGAGTGAGACTGGTGCCGGGTAGATTCTACTGGCTTTGGTGCCAGGGAGCGACGGTGCTGAGGGTCTCTGTGCCCAGAGTCTTTCCTTTTCCTTGGCCCCGCTTCTCTAACAGAGGCAGGAGCGCTCCACACTGACGAACCATGCCCTGGGTCTTGCTGCCCCAATGTAGGCTGCGGTGTCAGTGCCGCCTCCATGAGGAGCTGTTTTAAACAAAAGTCCTGCTCCTTTTTAATACTGGGATGGAAGTCTTTGCAAATCTTGCACCAGTCCGTCTTGTGCGCCTCCCCCAGACACTTGAGACAAGAGTCGTGGGGGTCGCCCGTTGGCATGGGCTTGTGGCAAGACTTGCAGGGCTTGAAACCTTTGGATTGAGGCATGCCCCGAGCCCCAAGGGGAGAATAGAAAGATGGGGGGGGGGGAAGAACCCCCACTCCTAAACTACTAACTAACTTAACTACAAACTACAGACATTATGAAAACTGGAGTACTTGTGGCACCTTAGAGACTAACAAATTTAAGTACTCCTGTTCTTTTTGCGGATACAGACTAACACGGCTGCTACTCTGAAACTTGTCATTATGAAAACCACAACTATTAACAACTATACACAAAGCTAGAAGAATAAGCCAAGTACTGGCAAAAGCAAGCCACTGCAGTTCCAACAACCGTCACTGGCGGTAAGAAGGAACTGAGGAAGCGCCAGGTCGGCAGGGTCATATATTGAGCACCATGTAGGCGCCACAGCCAAACCCGATGGGTGCTGCTAGGGGAAAAACTTTCTGATGACTGTGCACGCATCACACATACACCTAACTGGAATCAACACAAGCAAGCACTTAAAGAAGAACACAAGTTACTGGACATTCTGCAGTCAGCAACACCAACCAAAATTGTGCTACCTATCAGAGAGGTGCTTTCATATCTGGCAGAGACTGTTCAGCAGACTCCAGCAATAGTAAAACCAACTTGCAAATGGGCTGATAAAAAATATGTCCCCACCAAGGGCTCTGAATTTTTATTTCCTCACTCTCCACCGAATTCTCAGACTATCAGAACGGCCATACTGGGTCAGACCAAATGTCCATCTAACCCACTATCGTGTCTTACGACAGTGGTCAGTGCCAGGTGCCCAGAGGGAATGAACAGAACAGGTAAGCAAGTGAACCATCCCCTGTCGCCCATTCCCGGCTTCTGGCAAACAGAGGCTAGGAACACCATCCCTGTCCATTCTGGCTAATAGCCATTGATGGACCTATCTTCCAGGAACTTATCTAGTTCTTTTTTGAACCCTGACATAGTGTTGGCCTTCACAACATCCTCTGGCAAAGAGTTCCACAGGTTGACTGTATTGTGTGGAGAAATACTTCCTTCTGATTGTTTTAAACCTGCTGCCTATTTCATCTGGTGACCCCTAGTTCTGCTGTTAGGGAAATGTTATTTACTCCTCATATTTACTTTCTCCACACCAGTCATGATTTTATAGACCTCAATCATATTCCCCCCCTTAGTCATTTCTTTTCCAAGCCGATATGTCTTAACGATTCCCATCATTCTGTTAGCTTCTTTGACTGCCGCTGCACATTGAGTGGATGTTTTCAGAGAACTATCCACAATGACTCCAAGATCTCTTTCTTGAATGGTAACAGCTAATCTAGACCCCATTGTTTTGGATGTATTGTTGGAATTATGTTTTCCAATGTGCATTATTTTCCATTTATTAACATTGAATTTCATTTGCCATTTTGTTGCTCAGTCATCGTCTAGTGAGAGCCCTGTGTAACTCTCTGCAGTCTGATTTGGACTTAAAGATTTTGAATAGTTTTGTATCATCTGCAAATTTTGCCTCCTCACTGTTTATCCCTTTTTCCAGATCATTTATGAATATGCTGAATAGTACTGGTCTCAGTACAGACCATTGGGGGACACCACTATTTATCTCTGTCTGTTCTGAAAACTGACCATTTATTCTTACCCTTTGTTTCCTGTCTTTTAACCAGTTACTGATCCATGAGAAGGCCTTGCCTCTTATCCTGTGATAAGCCAACTTTGCTTAAGATCCAGAGTCCTTGTCAAAGGCTTTCTGAAAATCTGAGTACACTATATCCACTGTATCCCCCTTGTCCACGTGCTTGTTGTCCTCCTCGAAGAACTGAATCATTAGGCATGATTTTCCATTACAAAAACCATGTTGACTCTTCCCCAACAAATCGTGTTCATATATGTGTCTGATAATTCTTTTCTTTACTATAGTTTCAACCAGTTTGCTAGGTACTGAAGTTAGGCTTACTGGCCTGTACTTGCCTGGATCACCTCTGGACCCCTTTTTAAAAATTGATGTCACATTAGCTGTCCTCCAGTCATCTGGTACAGAAGCTCATAGACTTTAAGGTCAGAAGGGACCATTATGAACTTCTAGTCTGACCTCCTGCACAACGCAGACCACAGAATCTCACCCACCCACTCCTGTAACAAACCCCTGACCTATGTCTAAGCTATTGAAGTCCTCAACTTGTGGTTTAAAGACTTCAAAGTGCAGAGAATCCTCCAGCAAGTGACTCGTGCCCCACGTTGCAGAGGAAGGCGAAAAAACCCTATGGCCTCTGCCAATCTGCCCTGGAGGAAAATTCCTTCCTGACCCCAAATATGGCGATCAGCTAAACCCTGAGCATGTGGGCAAGACTCACCAGCCACCTAACTGTCTTGCAGTGGATGCTGTGAATGAGAGGGATTGGCAGCAATTATTGAGGGCTACCCTGCTATGCCAAGGATCAGAAGTTACTGGATCTCTTTTGGCAAAAGTGTACTTGTCCACCACCTTGCAGTTCTGGATTGCAAACTTTCAGGTGACCATGGCCCAATATAACTTTACTAATTACAACAAGCTCATGAAGATCTGTCACATGACTGCAGGGAGCAATTCCAGTCTATTGTTACAGAGAGTCAGCTGTTTTGGATGGTTATCGAGGAGAACCCATTATCATCATGGATGCATGTCTTCTCGAATGGTGGTTGACGCATGAAGGGACATATGAATCTTTAGTGCATCTGGCACTAAATTTATGACACAATTCTCCCACAAGGAGTTTAATGTCTCCTGTTCTGTCTTACCCACATTCTGCCATATATTTCATGTTATAGCAGTCTCAGATGATGACATGCTGTTCGTTGTAAGAACACTTTCATGGCAGATTTGACAAAACGCAAAGGAGGTACCAATGTGAGATTTCTAAAGATAGCTACATCACTTGACCCAAGGTTTAAGAATCTGAAGTGCCTTCCAAAATCTGAGAGGGATGAGTACATGCTTTCAGAAGTCTTAAAAGAGCAACACTCCGATGCAGAAACTACAGAACCCGAACCACCAAAAAAGAAAATCAACCTTCTGCTGGTGGCATCTGACTGACTCAGATGATTAACCTGGCTGTTACAACAGTTATTTCTCTTTGCCATGAGTATTTTCTTTTACTTGACCTTCTAGAAGTATTAAGGCAGTTTTTATAGATATCTCTGAAAGGATAACCACTTGAATTGACTTTTATGTTTAATAACCCAACTTCAATAATCTGTTTTAAACCATGCAACTGGTGAATAGCTATCTGTATGCCACTACCCTTCTAACGTTTATAACCTTGTGGCACCCTCCATTTGTACATTCACAAACTTTTTTTCACTCAAGAATTCTGATTCCATTTAGAAAGTCAGTGAGGTGCAGTAGAGGAACAATCTGGTTTCACTTTAATTTGAGATGGTAACGGTCCACTGATTAGATCTCCAAGTTCATGGAACTTTTTTTTGCAAAATAGCAAACATTAAATTTAAGTTAATATGTAACTAAGTATCTTGATACTTGATGCAGACTTAGTATAATCTTTCCATGTTATTATCTAGATACACCTCTACCTCAATATAATGCTGTCCTCGGGAGCCAAAAAATCTTACCATGTTATAGGTGAAACCACGTTATATTGAACTTGCTTTGATCCACCGGCGTGCGCAGCCTCGCCCCCCCAGAGCACTGCTTTACCGCGTTATATCCAAATTCATGTTATAATGGGTCGCGCTATATTGAGGTAGCGGTGTACATATTTTAAAATGCATGAGATCTTTTACAAATCAAGTACAAATGTGTTATTTTATTCGCTCCTGTTTATAATACATTATGAATTGTCAAGAAAATAAAAAGATTTGAGTATAGTAGTGCTTGGATATTGAGTTTTACTTTTTCACATATAAACACAGTGGGTATGTGCAAAATTGCTTATCAGCAGATGCAACAGTTGCATCTGTATTTTTTTAACTTTGGACCTGAATATCTGAAGATATATTGTGCAAGGCTGGCTTTGTAATTTTGGGTGATATCACACTTATTCTTAGATCCTGTTCCCTATACACAACAAACCATGGGCATTAACATCATTAGTTATATGCATTATCTGCATCACATATATAGTAGTACGCACTAAGCACAAATATTATAGCAGTTATATAGCCTAAATTGGCCTACACCTTTACTATAATCGTGTTCTCTTATGCTAAGTGCCCCCGTAACACCTTGCATTAGTCGAAGTAAGATTTGACTTAAATAGATAGGAAAATTGTCAGTATCAGGACATATTATTTTACTATAGCAATAGTTAGGGATTTATTCTCACAGGCTAGTACTGCAGTGTTCCAAATGAAGAGGACAAGACGTGATTGTTCTACCCTTGTACAAACCAAGAAGTTGACTTCACACCCCTAGCTACTTGGAATGCATGCGTTAAGAACAAAGAGATAAGGGGTACACCATGGTACCAGAAAAAAAGATAAAAAGCTGATTGGTTAAATCTAGTTTCACATGACATATACAGTACCATTTACTTGTAAACAGGTAGAGTATAAAAAGGTGGCTTTAGGGATGTAACTTTGGGAACACACCTTCTATATAAGGTGAATGTTACCATGTTGCATGAGACGGCTTCCCTGAGACTGGTATCACATAGAACCTTTTTCCTGTGCTATTATTATTGGTTTATAGCAATACACCTAACTGACACTGGTTATTTGGTCTCTTAAGTATATTTCATAAACTGTACAGTCAATTGCTCGATCATACGTTGGTTCTTTATCAACTATAGGCATCTGCAACCCATTGTGTAAAGATGGGTTAAAAACAAGGAAATTTGAGTTAGAAGAAGAGCATAGGAAAGATTTTTATTACTTTTACCCTTTTCAAAATAGCACTTTGGAGTCTGCCTTTCTTTTAAAAATAAAATAAAAAGTAAATGGGTTGTAGAATGCAGTATTAGCATTGTGCTCTTGAAAGGATTTAAGAAAAATAGTTTTGAACGTTTGGGGAATGGGAAGTGATTCAGTTATGCTTTGATAATTTCACAGGACCTAATTCTACAAACTTTGTATTGAGTAGCACTTACTGTCAATAAGGTTGCAGAAGCAGACCCATAAATATCAGATAGAAGCAGTATCACTTGCATCAAATATCAGAACATGAATTGAATCTAAGAGAAGACCACACATTATGGCAATACAAGGAAAACCTCCGTACTCATATTGTAATTAAGAGATGGGACTGGATACCAAAGACTAGCAGTTATTAACCAATTTGAAAAACAAATAGACAAGCACAGAGAGAGAAACTTAGAAAGTAAAAATACCTCACAGAAATAAAAACAGAGGTGTTCTCTACTGTCTCCTTCAAGTAGTAGTGCTATAATTCAGTTTTTGGTAACTGGTTATTATCACAAAATTAGTAACCTTGAATTTTGATATGCTTTGTTACATAATTTGTGCAGGATCTTCCCAATAATATGATTCATCAATTGGCCATTAAGTCTCTCCCTCAAGAATGGCTCTGGTGTGAAACCTGGTGTAATGATGAATCCAAGAAAAAGGCTAAAACAATTGATTTGGTAAGTCAATTAAGAGTTGATGAAAATGTCATTTTATTAACCTGAGTTTCTTCAATTTTCACAAGATATGAAATTTAGCTCTGTACTCATATACAAGACCCTGTCAGTTCTGATGGCTACCGGTTTTACTATCACCCGCTGAGTGACATGGAGGCAGGTGTGCTGGAAAGTTCTGGAACACAAATTCCCCTTGTATAAGTGGCTGAAGCCCAGTAATATGCCTCCTTTCCTCTCAGAGCAGCTTACAGGAATAGCTCTTTTCCCAATTTTTTGCTTAATTTGCAGTTTCAGCTTTGGAGGTTGCTGGACTGTACTGGATAATAGCAAGCTCTTTTCCCCACTGTCCTATATAGTTTCCCTCTCCTTCCCCTATCCTCAAGCAAACAATAGAACTATGCTAAGGTATTTGAAGGGTTGGTAAGTGTGCTTGGTCCCTGTGTGCCAGTATTACACTCCCTTTGTAGCAGAGAAAGGCTCAGCCTCCTTTTGAGGAGTATTGGCAGTGAGCCTTTAATACTCGGTCAGCCTCAGTAGTACAGATAGGTTGGGGAGATAAGAAGAGACTTGTTAGGCATAATTTGAGGGAGATATTCCATATTGGGGAAAAGAGAAGGAAAAGAAATATTTTTCTGGAACATTGATTTTAAACAATAGCAATTTATTGGAAACTATGTAAGGATTTGGAATGTTGGATTAAGTTCTAGAGAGATGAATTGGTGGGCAGAATGCAGGTCAAATGATGAAAAGAACTTGATAGATATGAATGATTTCATAATTTATCATATGAGTATTACTTTAACTTATGGGGGCGGTATGCGTGCATGTATACAACATACTATGAAAAGTGTGTGTAGAGAAGGGCTTGGAGGAGGGAGAGAATGTTCCTCACCTGTAACTTATTTCTGAAGGCATATGTTTAGCAGTCTTGACCCACCGTGATCTCAGATTATAGAGCCAGCCATAGTTGTTCTGAAGAATAATCATCATTCTGTGTCTGTTACCAAAGGTTTATTGTGTATATTTTATAGCTTTCCTAGCATTTTTGCTTTTATTAGAGTAAGCTATTGTGAGGAGAATTGATTGGTGGGTTCTTCTACCTCCTGGAAATCAGCTGTAACCACTTCTAGGATTACTTATAGAGCTGGATGGAACATTTCTGTCAATGAAATTTTGCCAAAGAATTAGGGAGAGGCAGAAGTTGTGAATACTTTTTCCATTATTTGACCATCTGTAATTATCAGACATAATATTTCAGAGAATAGAAATGCACAAGAAGTGACCAAATGTTTATTCCCTAACACTATGAAAGTAAAAAAGATGCCACACAACTCTATGCTTAGTTCATACCTTCCTGGGAATAGATGAGTTTTTGTTTGAGAGAGATTATTTATGCCTTACCTTATATAAATTAAATCAACATGAGTAACGCCTTGGGTTTATTTTGCTGATCCTTCTTCCCTTGTACCATCATGTAAGTATCAGTTCATTATTCTTCAGCTTTTTCCAATCCAAAGATCACAAAGTGGCCAGGGGAATACTTATTTTTTTTTTAAAGTCTTGTGTTGCTCTGGCCTATATATCTAAAGCATTAGAGTTCTTTTTAAATCAGTTTGAGTTAATTTACCAGTCTGACGGTATGGTCTTTTTCCTTTTATCATCACTTCCATCTACCTTTACTTCCTAAATCCCTTTGCCCAGCTAATCAATGTCTTTTGCAGGCTCCACTAAAAGAGTCTCATAGACCTAGATAGAGAGACAGAGATCTCAGTTATCAGTATATTTCTAATACTTGGCAATTCCTGAAGTAGCATGCCAAGCTCAAAGTACCCCTGGGCACTTGACAAAATATTTGATTATCTCTTCAAAGAGGATCCCAATAGAAATGAAAAGTATTTCAATTAAAAATGGTTTAAATAACTATCAGGTTTTGGTTTATAGACCATTTCATTCTGTATGTTGCCCTTTAAGTGATTTGTAACGCTAACAAAATAGCTAATTAGGCATAAGGTAATTGAGAGAGATGAATGATTATATAGGAGACTGAAGGCATTCCTACGGGCTAGTGACAGATAGTCCAGTTTATCAAATATAAAGAATGTTACCCCGATGTTTAGAATGATTAAAGGAGTAGTGACTGGAAAGTATGGTAAATAATAGTTCTATTGTGTTCTGCTGTACTGCAAAATATTAATAGGTGGATTTTTTGCCAATTTGCATAATTGTTTATTTAATTTCTTTAAAACTTTCAAAATTTGTTTTGGCATAGTTTGTTTCCCAGTGAATTTATAGTCCACATTGATTTCAAAAGGGATACATAGTGAAACACTCATTGTTGTCCTAGTCTTTAAATTTGTAGCTAGTTTTTAGCAGTGTTCTGTTTAGTGACCTGTTGTTTTTCCATCACTAATGCTGAAGAGAATAGCTGTGTTTACTTAGAATGGTTGGTGTTTTTTCAAGAGTGATATATTTTATACTTGCAGTGCAATAACCCCAAAACCAAAGAACCCAAACTAAAGGCTGCATTGAGAATAGTCCCAGAATGGGTTCAGTATGACTCTGAAATACGAAAGCTAATAAAGCAAATTGAAAAAGGGAAGAAAAACTTGACTCAGTCTTCTCGAAAAGGTAAGAGAATAAAATTTTTCACATGCATGTTTATCTTATTTCTCACTAGTAATTTAAGCAAAGATTGGGGCTAGTATACATATGTATTCTGTGCCTTGAGTCATTCTCCCTACTCTTGAGGAAGTTGTGTACATTGTATTAGTTACATGATGCCTTTGTGCCTAAAAACTACATTGAAAAGATAAAATCCCGGCCTTATTGAGGTCAGTGGCAAAATTTACTTTGACTTCAGTAGGGATAGGACTTCATCCAAAATGTTTAACTTTGTGGTGTCCTCAAAACTAAAACTTATTTGGGCAGCAATGATAGCTCAGTTTCCCCAGTTTTAAATTTACTTCATAATCACTTGATTGTTCGTTTTATTCTCTAGAAAACATTTCTTGATACTATCTCTGGTGTAAATTCTATAGTATCTCAAAATACAGATTAATAAACAGAGTCAACTTTGTAAATGTATTATGAAGTGAGAGAGATCAAATTACACACAAAAAATTTAAAAGAAAATAATTAAGGTTGCAAAGTCAAGCAGTCAAAAGTTAGGACATGCTTGTGCAATTTTAATTTGGCCCCATTGTTTATATGCATTAGTATTTTTTTATTACATGATAATTTTGTATTTTTCAACACTACCCACGCCTCATGCAGTGAACAGATTTCTTGGTGCTTGCTTATTAGCAACTGTTTAATATTTTGTTTTATCCTTACTGTTCAATATGTGGACCCAGGTCTTATTCACTGCACATAATTCAAACCCTGATCTGAAGACAGCATTATTAATTTCCTCCTGGGCTTTTCTGTGGTGTCCATTACTGTAATATCTGAGTGCTTCAGAAATATTAATACTTTTTTTTCCACAACTCCTTTGTGGGGTAAGGGGATGCTATTATCCCCATTTTATAGATGGGAAACAGAGACACAGAGAAATTAAGTTCAAAAGTATCTGCTAATTTTGGATGTCCAGTTTGGGAGACCTGGGATCAGGTTTTTCAGAGTAGTTAGCATTATATAGGACTCTATATATCGAGGGAGGAGGGATAGCTCAGTGGTTTGAGCATTGGCCTGCTAAACTCAGGGTTGTGAGTTCAATCCTTGAGGGGGCCACTTAGGGATCTGGGGCAAAATCAGTACTTGGTCCTGCTAGTGAAGGCAGGGGGCTGGACTTGATGACCTTTCAAGGTCTCTTCCAGTTCTAGGAGATGGGATATCTCCATTTAAAAAAAAAAAAATATATATATATATATATATATATATATTCATTCAAGTACAGCTCCCATTGACTGCAGTTGCAGCTGTGAGTAGTCAGCACTCTGCAAGTCAGACCCTAGGGTTTCAAGTTGGGTACCTAGAAAATGAGGAACACACAATTAGTGACAACCTGTGAAAAGTTTGGTTCAAGTGACTTACCTTGCATCACATAGAAACTCTGTAGCAGAGGTAGGGATAGAATCTAGTTCCCCTCGGCAGAATTCAGGTGCCTGAACCACATCACCATCTTTTCTCTTCCTGCAGTTCCCTACCTCATTCACTACACACCTTCCAAGTTCTGCAACAAATGAGGCAGGGGCTGTACAGACAGCAGTCATCTTTGCTCCACAACACTGATTCATACCCATCATGTGCACTGAATGTGGAAAAAACAGTATGTGATCATTAATATAGGGCTTCTGTTTTTCAGGGTTTTTTATTTCATTGGGGGGTTATTTTTAGCAATTTTTGCTTTTTATGTAGAGGTCCAAAAAATCGGGGTGGGGAAGGGGCTTTTTTATGTATTATAATGTATATTATATACATAACTCATTACATTATATATTATTTTGTCATGTTCTTAATGCACTTTAACATAATACTGTTTAAAATAGCACTATGTTAAAGCTCACTAAGGAACCATTACTGCATACCAGTGGGGTCTACACTGACCAACTAATGCACAATGCATTACCACACTTTAGAAGCAACACCCCATAGTCCGCATTATTGCTCCGTGTAGACATGCCCTTAGATACAAGTAATCATTTCTGGTGTTTTTGCAGTGTTTATGGGATAAACACTTTTTTTGTTGTCGGGATTGTTTTGTCAGTGTTTATTAGTTAAAACTGAAAATCAGAAGTCCTAATCATAATGCATATGCTACAAGGGGACCGGGATAAGGTTACGTGTGCAACTTTAATATTGCTTTTTCCTAACTTTTGAGTTCTTGACTTTGCAACCTTAATAATCTTTTCACATAGTTTTTATATGTAATTTCTTAGCTTTCTAAAAAAGCAAACTGAAAAAAAAAAACCAGAAATAATTCTTAGAGTGATTCTGCACATACACATTCCACTGTAGGTGTAGGTGCACCCAATGCACTTGAGTCGGAGATTTTTGCCAGCCGTACCAGCAGGCAGCACGTAGACCTCTGCTGTCCTTGTTCGCCAAGATGACAGTATAAAGGGGCATGACTGCAGCCTCCTTGTCAGTTGGAGAGTTGGAACTCCCTGATGTGCTTGAGCTTTGGTTAACTAGCCTTTAGGTGACATTTTTGTTTATTCTTGTAGCTTAATTTAATAATAATTTAGTGTAGTAAGTAAGTTAGTGAATTTGTCTGGGATTTTACTGTGCAGAAATTCCCAAATTTCAAACAATGTGCCACATACAGGCCTATGATCTCTGTTAATAACAGGAACAAAAGTTCCCTAATCTGCTTAGGCGAGGGACATGTGAAGAACAAATATCCTATTTGTACCTCCTTCCCAAAAAGAACAAGAGGGATTTCCGCCTTAAAGTACATCTTCCTTATAAGGTGATGCATCACTCTTCAGAGCCCAACCCTGACCATGAGAGGATAGACTGAGTTTATTCACAAGGAGTGCCCACCTGACTGCCTCAGCATATAAACCAAAATCTGGTGAGAAACATTGCTCATCATCTTCTCCCATGGCCTTCTCAAAGTGCACAAAACTCTTCTCACTCTCAAAGACTGCTACACTTTTCACGTCTCATTCTTCCTCTCAGAAGAAAGCTCTGAGTGCCAAGTTGAGGTCTGGTCATAAGCCCTGATGCTCACTGGTACCGTCCAAGGCAGCACCAGCAGGACCATCAAGACTAATGTCTTCACCCCACTACCATCAACTCCAGTATCACCAGTGTTAGCATTCAAGCACTTCTGCTGTTGGTGCCACAGGCATTCTTTATGGCAAAAGACCTTCTGTCTCTCCCTCTCCCAGACTTTGTTGCATTGTGCAGTTGTAGTCTCAATGGCCTCAACTTTACCATTACTGCCGGCACTGGCATCTTCACTTACCACCACAGTTCCAGTAGTTCCGTCCACTTTGTCGATGGATATTATTTTGGTTCCATTGACTCATCTGTCTGCATTTGGACTGCCTCATCCATCAGCACCATTAGATCCTTTGTCAACTTTTGGTACTCAAGGGATATCACTGGGTGTTCCCAGGGCTGAGACCTCCTCCGATGCCTACAGGGACTGCTCCACAATTTACTGAGGATAGTTATATTTCCTCCTTTTTGAATTCAGATCATGATAGACCCATATCATATACCAAGTCCCGCAGAAAGAATCCAAGTATTTCTTTATGTATGCAATCCCAGACTTGTCTGCAGCAAGCCGTTCTCACTAGATTTTGGTGGCTTCAAAACAGGCAGGATTAAAGGGCAACCTGTTATGGTTTAACATAATTAACATTGGATTTGTGAGTACATCAAGCTTTGCTAAAGTCCAGCAAACATCTTTCTTCCAGCTAGAATATCAGCCCACTCCACGAAGGCGCATGCCACTGTATCTGCCTTTTTGAGCAACATTTCTATAGTGGACATTTGCAAAGCAGCAATGTGGTTATCTGTACAAACCTTCTCCAGACACTGGAGACTTCCTGAGACTATGCCAACTTCATCAAGTCAGTGCTGGAGTCTCTCTTCAAGTAGTCCAAAGCCACCTACAGCAGAATGTACAGGAGCAGCCCTAGCCCTTTTGTTGGCCAGGGCAGAAAACATTTTCACCCTCCCTATCCTCTTCCCCACTCCCCACCCCCCAAGCAAAATACAATTTAAAAAAGACTGGTGGGACAGCATCCCCTTGAAGTTGGTGCTCAGGCAACCGCTCCTGAAACTGATCCTGGGAATGTAAATTGCACAATCACTCCAAGGAGAAATCAGTTAGTTACGTGTACAGTAACTATTGTACTTCAAGATAAGCTGTCCACATATAAATACCATACACCCCTACTGGCACCATTACTACCATCTTCCCTGCAACTTTGGATTTAGCTTACTGGCAGTGCTAAGAAACTGAGAGGGAGGCAGCATTCACGCCCCTTTAAACACTCGACTTGGCGCATGAGTATAGCAGGGGCACACTCACCACCTGCTGGTATGGCTGGCAAAAGTTTCCAACTCGAGTGCATTGGGTGCACATACACCTGCAGTGGAGTGTATACATGTACAGCACAACTCAAAGAACAACAGATGTTGTACATGTAAGTAACCATTTTCCAGAGTGTGGCATCATATTGACACCCACATGGTTCATCGGCATGGTTGGATTCTTTAAAATCACTGTGCAGACCTCTGCCACTTGAGCTAAGAGACTAACTGATAGCAGCAGTTGGTTATCACCCTCCATATGGATCATCATTACAGGGAGATGAGACACATGCTTTGCCAGTGGTTTTCACAGATATTTGCTGACATCACAGGAATTCTGAGACTCAGAAATCTTGGGTTCCATTCCAGGCTCTAGAGGAGTGTGTTCTCTAGTGGGCACACTTCTTCCACCTTTTCCCCCGCAAGTTTGAGCCCTTCCTTCAACCATGTTTCCTGTCCACAGACTTCCAGCCCCCTGTCCCTGACCCTTTGTTCAATCTCATTCTCACCACCCCCTGGTTATTGGTCCCACTTTTTTTGCCCATCCACTGTCAGATCTGCATCTTGGTCCTTCCATAAGAACATAAGAAAGGCCGTACCGGATCAGACCAAAGGTCCATCTAGCCCAGTATCCTGTCTACTGACAGTGGCCAATGCCTTATTCTTATTTTTAGTCTTATTCTCTATCCCCTTTTTAATGATTCCTAACATCCTGTTTGCTTTTTTGACCGCCTCTGCACACTGCATGGACATTTTCAGAGAACTATCCACGATGACTCCAAGATCTTTTTCCTGACTTCTTGTAGCTAAATTAGCCCCCATCATATTGTATGTATAGTTGGGGTTATTTTTTCCAATGTGCATTACTTTACATTTATCCACATTAAATTTCGTTGCCATTTTGTTGCCCAATCACTTAGTTTTGTGAGATCTTTTTGAAGTTCTTTACAGTCTGCTTTGGACTTAACTATCTTGAGCAGTTTAGTATCATCTGCAAACTTTTCCACCTCACTGTTTACCCCTTTCTCCAGATCATTTATGAATAAGTTGAATAGGATCGGTCCGAGGACTGACCCTTGGGGAACACCACTAGTTACCCCTCTCCATTCTGAGAATTTACCATTAATTCCTACCCTTTGTTCCCTCTCTTTTTAACCAGTTCTCAATCCATGAAAGGACCTTCCCTTTTATCCCATGGCAGCTTAATTTACATAAGAGCCTTTGGTGAGGGACCTTGTCAAAGGCTTTCTGGAAATCTAAGTACACTATGTCCACTGGATCCCCCTTGTCCACATGTTTGTTGACCCCTTCAAAGAATTCTAATAGATTAGTAAGACACGATTTCCCTTTACAGAAACCATGTTGACTATTGCTCAACAGTTTGTTTTTCTATGTGTCGGACAATTTTATTCTTAACTATTGTTTCGACTAATTTGCCCGGTACTGACGTTAGACTTACTGGTCTGTAAGTGCCGGGATCACCTGTAGAGCCCTTTTTAAACACTGGCGTTACATTAGCTAACTTCCAGTCATTGGGTACAGAAGCCGATTTAAAGGACAGGTTACAAACCTTAGTTAACAATTCCGCAACTTCACATTTGAGTTCTTTCAGAACTCTTGGGTGAATGCCATCTGGTCCCGGTGACTTGTTAATGTTAAGTTTATCAATTAATTCCAAAACCTCCTCTCGTGACACTTCAATCCGTGACAATTCCTCAGATTTGTCACCTACAAAAGCCAGCTCAGGTTTGGGAATCTCCTAACATCCTCAGCCATGAAGACTGAAGCAAAGAATCCATTCCCCCACACCTCCTACCCCCCACCCCACTTGTTCCCAGCCTCCTCCTCCACAGCTCCCAGTCTCAGTCTTCTTGCCCAGCCAGTGCAGTATCCCTTTACCCAGCTCCCAATCACAGTCTCCATTTCCCCTCCCCTTGTCCCCAGACCAGCCTCCAAATCCCAGTTTCCATCCTCAGGCTCATAATCCCAATCTGCTGCTCCCACCATCCCTTTGTGCATTCCCATCAGGCAGCTTCCTCGTTGCTGCCTGGAGCCATTGAGAGCATACCAGAGACTATGTCCCTTCTGTCAGTTCCATTGCCCAGGACAGCCCACAGCAGTCCAGCTCTGCAATTGCAGGGCAGTTCCTTGTCATCCCTTGTCTGAAGCATGCCCAGTGCTGATGGAATCTTTGGGGAGTTTAGCTATGGTTGAGCAAGTTTCTACTGAGCATATGCAAACTGCAGGGTTTTTTTAAAAGGCTTATAAACTGGCCAAATTTGGGTGGATTTTCACAAAGATGTCAAGAGACATCTCTCAGACACAAAGGCCACACCCTGCCAAGTTTCAAGTCCCTGCTCCAAAATATAAAAACTCTAAAAAAGTTGCCAACATTTTGAACATTGGCAAAACAGTGTACTTCCCCTAGGCTCATTCTTGGAAACAGATGCATTATTTTGGTGAAATTTTCCAAAATTGTTCAGCCTGAGACAGAAATCCAGCATGTTAAATTTCTCCCCAAACAGTTAGTTTGACAAAGTTATAGGCAATTGAAATGGAGTCTTACAATGAGAAGCATTGGGCTACTAGCCCACCTATAACAAAAAATGAAGTCACAACATATTTGGGCTTTAAATTACAAATGCATATTTGATTTACTTTATGTAACTTTAACTTGGTATAATCTCATTGTTGACAGTTCTCATGAGTAGGAGGCTTGCAATATTTGGTGGAGTGTTTTGTTTGTTTTTCTTTTATGATAGTTATGTGAGAATTTCAACTTTTATTTAAAAAATATTTTAGCCCCCACCACCTCCACCCCAGTTGCAGAGAAAAACATGAAAATGTGAACTCTAAAGGCTCAAAAATTAGAAGGCAAATAAATGTACTCTGCTGCTAAATAATACTTAAGTTTCTTTGTTCATTTTGATTACTTGTGAATGCTTATGGTTAGTTTTTAGCAGGGTCTAAAAAATGCAGTGAATTTTTAAAAATGTGACCTGACTTTTAGGACTCTGGGAATAAATAAAAAGCCTCCTGAAGATATTGGGGCCTTTTTAACATTTTAGAATGTATTACAGCACTGCTGCTTAAATATGAGCAAATCTATATCATTTTTATTTTTTGGTTACAGTTTTTAAACATGATGAACTTTAGCATCATTTCCAAAAAGTAGCTGTGGTGGCACAACTGAATCTTCTACATGAGATGGAATGGAAGATGTACATACTGCAGAAGCACTATTTTTGAATATTTCATCAATCTATGAAGTCAAACATTTTATAACTAATATGTTGCTTAAAGCATTCAAACAGAATGGGAAGAATAGATAATGTAAGATCAGTATATGAAGATTTTATAGTTTTGTTTTTACCAGGGTCGGTGCGTATTCCTGTTTTGTTAATTCTCCCCCTCTACCCCCAAAGACAGCTGATATATAGGACCTGGTCCTGCATCCCTCCCATAGCCAACACTCCCAGTTTATAAGGAATGCTGAATTGGACCCTTTAAATTTAAGTTATATAGGGATTTTTTTGAGATTGGCTGGTTGTAGTCAATGAATGTTATGCACTGTCAGATATTTAAAGAGATACTTGAAAATAGTTTGCATTGTTTTGATTATCCTACACATATTCAAACTCTGTAGTATAATGTACATGCATCAGTTTTTTCTCGTATAAGATTTACTGTGTTTCACAAGAAAAATTCACAGAATTGCAAGGGGCAGTTGTAAAACAGTTTATTACTGAAATCTAGAGCTTTGGACCAATTCAAAATATTTAAAATCAATTTCAAAACTTATAAAACCAAGGATGTAATTTTTAATTTATTGTGCAAGCTTGATGCGCTACATTATCTGTTTAAAAAAGTCAACTTACAGCCAGTCACACTTCATTATTTATTTTGTTACATATTAATCCAAAACAAACTCTGTAACAAAAGATATTTTAAAATTTCAGTACAGTCTATTCTTTATGTTCACTTCCTTTATCGTATCTGCAATACAGTATTGTAACGGTGTTCCATAATTACTCTGTCTGAAAACAAGATCAGAATGCGTCCAACAGAGAACTAGGAGAGATTTCAGAGATTGGAACAGTGTGCTTGAAAAACAGAATCTATCAGCATTTTTTAAAAAAATTAAACAGCAATAAAAGAACTGTCTTGCATAAGGCCAGATTCTACCCATTGACTTAATATGTGTAAGAGAACTTGCTGTTTTTCTTGAGATTTTACTTCTATCCTTTTGCATTCCTGTGCACTAATGTTTCACAATGATTTCTTTCTTGGAATTTCAAGTTTCAGATCTCTACTATGAAGCTTTTGTTAAATAAAGAGCTAAAGTCCTACACCTTTAAAGCAATTCTTTGTCTCTGTTAGCATTATTCCTTAGCTGGCTGGGAAATTTCTCTTACAAAGCCATAAAAGGTTTATAATTTGCATATAGATTTTTTTTGTTCATTTTATATGAAACCCTCTACTCAACATCCCATTTAATTGGATTAAGATTAAATGTTAAGAAAACAGATCAGTTTTTTTGAGAGAGTGTTTAAATGATATCTATTTTCTAAAATAAACAATTTGTTGGAACTATTTAAAAGATTTAGTGGGACAGATTCCTTTTATTTTATGCAATGTTGCATATGTTTATAGGTGATATTTTACAACTTTACTTTTTCTTTTTCTATTTATGGAAGCATATTTTCAAGAAAAGGCCCACTAATATAAAACCTTCAGTTTGAAATGCTGTTTTGCTTGTAAAATAAAGGTTTCCAATAAATACAGTCACTACTTCTCAAAGACTTCAATAAAGCAGCCCTTCAATCATCATAGAATATCATTTTATATTTTATGATACAAGAAACAGGCTGTATATGTTATACAAAATATTAAATATGCCACTGAATTGGCCTAATAAAACAAAATAATTGTATGATCCTCCAGCATTTCTCTTTTCCCTATTATTTTGTGTTAAACAATAAATTTAGATGCCAATTACTAGAACCAAAGGAAAAATTGCAATGATTCTTCAGGTTTTTTTTTTTTTTTTTTTAATTTGAAAACCCTGGAGGTGGGGACAACACAGCAATATTTGCAGAATAATGGATTGCCTCTAGGGTAAAATGTAAGAACTTAAAAAACGAGGAGTCCGGTGGCACCTTAAAGACTAACAAATTTATTTGGGCATAAGCTTTCGTGGGTAAAAATCCCACTTTTTCAGATTTTTTTACCCACGAAAGCTTATGCCCAAATAAATCTGTTAGTCTTAAAGGTGCCACCAGACTCCTCGTAGTTTTTGTGGATGGAGACTAACATGGCTACCCCTCTGATATAAAAACTTAGAGTGAATGAAGAGGGCTCATACCAACCTTAAAATATCTATACTCTACTAAAATAAAACACTGGCTCTCCATTACTTTCCCAATGTGAAAGGGGTAATACAAAAGAGTGGTTAAGGCTGGGGAGTAGACGCAATGGTGTTGTCTATCAGTGGGCTGCTCAAATGAAGAATTTATATAACCTGTTGGCTGTTATATGTATGTGCATATATTGTTTCTGGGTCTACATCTCATATTAGATTAGATTTAAAATGACTGTTTAACTTTGTTGTTAAAAAGGCAAATAAAGAAACCAGTGAATAGCTCAGAATATATTGTTTAAATGTGGGTTGCCTGTTCAACTGAAAAATGTTTTTCAGTTCTGTTTTTTTAAATTGAGTATAGTTCTCACTTTTAGAGCAAGAAATTTGCTTTTTGCTAACTACCCACAGATGCTAACATTCATTTGTTTCCTGGCTTGTCATTATGATTTTATCCTTTGATTCAGATTTCAGAGCACAGGAGCAGAAGCTGTGAACCAACTGGTGCTGACATACATAGGAACATAGAAATTGCCATATTGCATCAGATCTTTACTCCATCTAGTCCAGGGGTTCTCAAACTGGGGGTCAGGACCCCTCAGGGGGTCGTGAGCTGTCAGCTTTTACCCTATGCCCCACTTTGCCTCCAGCATTTGTAATGGTGTTAAATATATAAAAAAAATGTTTTAAATTCATAAGGAGGGTCGCATTCAGAGGCTTGCTATGTGAAAGGGATCACCGGTACAAAAGTTTGAGAACCACTGATCTAGTCCAGTATCCTGTTTCTGATAGAGACTAGCCCAGTAATGTAGTCCAGCGTAAACTCCAGTCAACTGAGTTTATCCACGTCTCATTTGGGGAATATGGAGTTTAGGTTACCCACTTTTTTTTTTTTTTTTTAAACCACTACACCATTGAGCCAGCCCCAGGTGCTTCAGAGTGAGGTGCAAGAAACCCCACAATAGGCATATGTGGGATAATCTGCCCCATGAGGATCTCATTCTAATCCCTAATAGTTAGATTGGCTTAACACCTGCAGTTTTATACCTCTTCCAGTACTCTTGTGGTATTAATTGTTATAACTCTGGATAGTCTTGTTGTTCATATAAGTGTCCAATCCCTGTTTGAATCTTGCTAAGGTCTTTACCTCAGCTACTTCCTGGGGCAGTGAGTTCCAGAGTCTAATTACACAGTATGTTAAAATATTTCTTTTAATCAGGTTTGAATTTGCCACATTTCAGTTTCACTGAATATTCCTTTCTTGTATTATGAGACAGAAGCTTCTCATCTACCTTCTCTATACCATGCACTAAATTTTCTACTGAGAGACTGTCGTATTACAAGGTAAGTTGCTCATTTTATACTCAAATTTGTGTGTTAGTATTTGTAAGGTGCTTTGAAGTTGACTAAGTTATTACTGATCTGAATCCCAGTTGCCTTTGAACAGTGTTCTGTCAGCGTGTCTTGCTAAAATATGTTTTTTACAGATTACCTGAGTGGTCTTGATAAGGTATGTAAATAAATTTGCTTCTTCCAGTTCCCGTGTTTGGCACCAAAAATCATCTGAATGTCCTCCTATATTAAGTGATAATTCCAGCTGTCTACACTCTACCAAACCTATTTAGATTTGTAAATGTATTTCTTTGAGTTGCCAAGAACACACACATTGTATTGGATTGAAAAGGAAATAAAGCCTTTGTAATCCAAAGCTGCCTGCTGAAAGGATTCTGAACAAAAAGTAGACAATAATAAGCTAAAATATATCTGCCCCAAAATTGTGGAATAAATAATACATATGCTGAATTTCACTAAAATTTAACTCATTGCTTTCCTTTCATCAGTTCTTATCTTTTACATAGTGTAAACTTAATTAACAAATTGATTTCAAGAGACAATTAGATTTATATTGCTGTAACTGAGATCAACCTTGTCTATTAAATGTTTGTAAATCAGAGGCTGATTTTCACTTTTTTCAGTCTTAGCAATTTCTGCACGTCTATTTCAGCTATTTTACATTAAAGGTATTAAAACTTTAAAACAACTCATTTGGATATTTTTCACCCTTCTTTCAGAGAATGAGTGCAGTAAGTTAGTAATAATTTAGTGCTGACCTTTTCAGTTTAATCCATCACCAACAATGGATGTCAGACATGTGTAAGCCACTACTAGGCACAAATGGATTAAGAATGAGTGAAGAACAGTTAGCAATTGAACAACTTCATGTTGTGACATCTTTTAATCTTCTCTCTCTCTCTGTGGTGAAGCTGTGCATTGGCTCATTGAACATAGTATGTCAACGTAAGAACAGATGAGAATTGATCTTTGCATAGCATACAAATCCAGCAAGATTAAAGGATCCCTCATCTAATTTACTGTTAATTCACTCTTTATATTCTTGCTCTTTTGAAATTTTATAGGGGAAAGATAATCAGATGCAATATACTCAGCTAAGTGACCTCTCATTTGGATGGGTAGAAGTAACCTCCACTAGTTCTTCCATATTGACAGGTACATGTGTAAAATGAGCAATTTTTTTTTTTGAGATATCCGATCTCCTAAAACTAGAAGGGACGTTGAAAGGTCATTGAGTCCAGCCCCCTGCCTTCACTAGCAGGACCAAGTACTGATTTTGCCCCAGATCCCTAAGTGGCCCCCTCAAGGATTGAGCTCACAACTCTGGGTTCAGCAGGCCAATGCTCAAACCACTGAGCTATCCCTCCTCCCCCCTGTACAGCTAGTAAACCTTAAGTTCTTCTGCCCCATGCATAAAAGATCAGAATATTTTTCAAGAGCCGTGTCTAAGGCCCCATATGCACCTGGATGCCCTTCTGCATCCTGTAGCCAAAAACAAAGGGTGAAGCAGCTGCAACCACCCTACAGTTCCTGCTTATTGCCTATGGCTGTGAGATGGAACCTCTGCAGCACCTGATTTTCTCTGTCAGTTTACTGTTCTAGTTATAGTTATTAATATAGTTAGATTTCCAGAGGACACGTCTACAAGAGCAGGCATCAGGAAGTCTTGAGAGGAACATAGTAATCTCTATGGCCTGCAGCACCACACCCTATGTAATCATGGCCATTCTGGGCCCCATGAGGGTACAACGGGCAGAAGAGATCCATGCATTGCTTCTGCCTCTAAACCCCGCTCTCCTTCCCATCACAGATCTCAGGAAGGCAATTGGTCCAGAGACTTGGTGGTGTGATTTATGCTGAACAGGATGATCTGAAAGAGACAAGAGGTCCAGCTTAGCTATGATGATTTCTTCATCTTTATGTGATGAGGCTGTTACTTCACTATCTCCCCCCCCCCCCCCGGGTGCCATCTATTGGATCCTTCCTGGAGCTTCTCCAGCTCATGGCAGATACCCTGAAAACTCTAGCAGAAATAGTACACAAGAAGTCAGGTGAACTGCTAGATATCCTGTGCTTCTTGGGCCCCAGTAGATTGGCAATACAAATAAATGAAGGCTTGTTGGAACTAGCTAGGGGAGCTGTGGGAAACCCCAACTTCTCGGGCACAGCCTTAAAGTGGCAGATAGTTGTTACCAAATCCCCTCCAACAGGGTTGAATTATTTTAGTCACTTCATGCCTGGATCCTTGCAAAATACCGTAGCAGATCAGCTCCAAAAACAATACTCAAAACAGTCATGAATGGTCTATTGAGGATTTCTGAGGGCATTCAGGCATGATGCAGCCTTGATTATACTGATAGCCTCAGTACAGCCCAGAGGATTCTGGTATTCTGCTCTGATTAATGTTGACACACCCCCAAATCATACTTCTGGTGCTGTCAGACATGCTCATGCAGAGCACGGGCCAGATCCTGTACCCAGACCCAACACTGCTGCACCTCACACCCTAGATGCTGGCTAGCTAATGGCCATGGACAGAACCTACTCCATGGAAGTCAGAACATTTTGGCTGGTAGCAGAAAGGATTCTGCTAGGAAGACTTATGCAGTGAAATGGAAGAGGTTCTTTATGTGGGAACACAAAAGCACCTACTGCATTAGAAACCTCAATAGATATTCTAGATTACTTACTAGCCCTAAAGCATTCAGGACTGTCCATCAGCTCCACCGGAGTACATTTAGCAGATAATTCTGCTCATCCTCCGCCTATCAAAAGTCATAATGGTCTTCTCAGAGCCAACAGCTGCCAAGTTCCTCATTCATGTCTTTCCTCCAGTCAGATTCCACCCTTCCAGGCCTCACTGTTGAGTTATCCAGGCTTATGGATTGCCCTGTGAGCCCTTAGCAACCTGTTCTTTATACCACCTGTCTGCGAAGACAGCTTTCTTTCTGTCTCTCACCTCAGCTCAAACAATAGAACAGATCCACATCCTCATGGAAGCACCACCTCATACAACTGATCTAGCTGCCCACTAGCCAGGGGGCAAGTTAAACTTCACACTTTAGATGTTGGCAGGACTCGCTGCTATTAGCTGGGCAGGACAAAATCATTCACAAGTTCTAGTCAGTTTTTGGCTTGGAATGAAGGACCAGCCAATATCCATCCAAACCTTATCTAAATGGGTGTCTGACTGCATTAAGACACAATAGGTTGCTTGGACCCAGCTGCACTTATTACAGCCATTCCACCACATATAAAAGAGACTCTGCAACTTGTCTATGGGGTGTTCCAATTTCAGAAATTTGTAGAGCAGCTACATGGAATTCAGTTCACACTTTCACCCAGCATTACTCCGTGGTAGAGGGCTCCAAAATTAATGTCACCCTTTTGGCAGAGCTGTTGTACAGTCATTTTTCCAATCGATTCCAAACACCCACCTCCTGGCCCTGAGTTCTCTACTGGAGGCACCAGAAGTGGAATCAGGGACAATCACAGAGAATGATTGTTACTTACCTTACATTAACTGTGGTTCTTCTAGATGTGTTGTATTCCAGGACCTGCCCTCCTTTCCCCCTACTATAGAGTACTTGATCCCCTCAGTTCTGTTTTACTGAAGAAACAGAAGGGCAGTTGGTGCTGCTCTGTCCTTTATGCCCTCAACTATGTAGAGTGGGTGAGCATCTAGGGCACAGCTATAGCCCCAAATGACACTGCTACTGGAAATTATTCCACTGTCACATGCACGGGATGCATTTGCAGAAATGAAATAAATGTTGTCAATTTCTCAAAGAACCATGGTTATTGTAGGATAAGTACAGTCAAGTGGTTTGTTTTTTCAAAAGAGGACAATGTAATAGTCTCCTGTTCGAGGGAGTTCATCAGTGTTGGGATTCCAAAGTGTTCTTATCCTGTTAGAAGGGTCTACTGTATATTAGTGCCTCTTCTCCACCCATAAATGTGCTCCCTTCATGAAGCTGAAGAGAGATTCAGTAATTTTTTGTATATAATTTAGCCAATGATATTCACCACCAGACTAGAGAGAAATTATTCACAGAGATTACATATTCAAACCCAAGTATAAAATCTGGTACAGCTGCTACATCACCCCATATTCTGTTCTTTACAGCTTAGTGAATTTTGTTATTACCTATTTTCAGATTTTGGTTTAATGAGAAACCTGAACTTTTCATAGCCTTCTGTTGCATTCATGACCAAATTTGAAACTTACAACCTTGAAAATAAATTAATACAGTAATACAATCAGTCACCATAAATATATTTAGTTAATGTGAAAATATAGTACCACAAAAATAGTTCCTAAATTCCTAGACATGAGAAAATAATTCTTAAATTTTTAGGTTTCTTTTGATTTTATATAAAAAATTCTACAATTTCAGATGTTGGATAAGCAAAGTTAGACTTGAAGGTTTCTCATTCTTAAAGCATAAAATTGCTACTTTGGGCAAGCAAATTACTTTCTCCTATCTTTATTATTGGTTAAAAGTTCATGAAAATATAGTAGATTGACAGCACATGATTCATTCAAAAAAGTCTTATTGACTAGCTAAAATGAGTACTTGTGAGTAGAAGATACTCTGTAAAAAGACTTATGGTCCATTGGCAAGAAAACAGACATCTACATTTGAAATAAGGACATATTTCTTGCTGCTTACCAATATTGGTTTTAACATTTGTGATTCTTATTTCTTTAGATGTAAGAAAGTAAATGTACATTTCTATTTATATAAAGATGTTACTCGTTTAAAAAAAAATCTTCTAGATAAAACTATTTTGCAAAGCTGAACGAACAGTTCCTTATCACATTAAGGCAGTTAGTTTTAAACATCACCAACTTGCTTTGCCAGACTAGCTAATTGCCAGTGAAACCTCCTATTAATCACCTCCTTAAATAGAAAACTGTAATCCCTTTCCTCAAAAGGCGTCTGATAATGATGCAAAATGTTACTCTGTTTCACTTATGACATACTTGAAAGCAGTCTAGTTATAATTGGTATTTTCCTGCTCTTGACAATGTGTGACATGGGCAATTTTGAGCTCTGTTACAAGTTTATAAATTGATTGCAAGGCTGTTTTAATATTGGATTTGCCATAAATCAGTATTACACATTTTAATATTGTCTTAAGCATTAACATGTCAATTTTCCATTTTTTAAAAAAAGTTGGGAAACTTATTTAAAAATAAAATAGACTATAAAAAGTCACTAGCAGTGAGGTTAATGAAACTGTCAATTTTTAGGGGTTGAAGTGGTCAAAATTACTTTTTAATTTTCAAACTGTAGGGCTGAGCAGTTTTTTTTTAAATCAAACACTATTGTGCTACAAACATCTGTTATGGAGTTTTTATTCAGCTTGTATGTGTGGTTTATACCATTAACTTTCTATACCTGTGCCACCAGTAGACAGCACGTCACTTCTTAAAAACTAGAGAAGGAAATTTGTTACTTGTTTGAGGGGGAGCCATCTTACATCATACACTTAGTATTTTCAAGAGAGGCCTAAAATGAACTTTTAATGTGCCAGCAAGGCTAGTAACCCTTCAACAAATATAAGTGGTAATATTTTTACTTTATCCCTAACTGCTAGGGCTGAGGAGTTAACACTTCCTGTTACCAAAACATTAAATAGTTTTAAAACATTTTTCCCTTTTAGTACCTATTTCTTACATCCACACATTTGGTCAACTCAACCTTTTCTAGTCTAGTTCCTCCCTGACAATGAGGGAGACTAATGAACAGCATTAAAATCAGAGAATTCTATTTACCTCTTTCTACTGCCCAGGCTCTTGGCTCTTCCTTCACAATCAGAAATGGAAGTCAGACAATTTCCTATTCTATTTGCCCCCCAAAATGAAGTATGTTGTTAGAAAAATGTATCCCTTCATGCTGCAGTTTCCACAGCACGTCAACACAGAATAATCTTTATGAATTTTCCAGTCAGAGTGCCCCAGATAGCATCAATAAATGTGCACTGACCCATTCATCTTAAAGAGATGTTAAACTTTGACCCTTGAAGTTATATTTTAGCACTCGTCCTCATTTAATGATATACATGCAGATAAAAAAAATTCTTTTGCTTCTGTTGCAAAAAATACCAAATTAGGAAAATGGATTCTTCTTTGAATAGTGTCCCTCTGGGTGCTCTTCTGTAGGGTGCACTTGCATCCCTGTGCTGCTGATCAGAGCACTGTGGTAGCAGTATCCCTTAGGCCTACACAGGTGCCGTCTCTCCTTGTGTCCCGCCACGAGGCTAACCAGCACCTGGGCTAACCCCTCCTCAGTTCCTTTTCAACTGCCCCTGGCTGTAGAGGGAGCCATTAGCAGTCTGTTTGCAATCATTCGTTTATTTAGCATTTTTAGTATTTAGTCTCAGTCTTAGTTTTTTATTTTCTCTTTGAAAACAAAACAAAAAACCTTGATTTCCCCCCACCCTTATTTTTAGTCAGGGACCCCTTCCCCCAACAGGGTATGCCCAGCTCACTGGCTTCAAGAAGTGCCTCTCTTGCAAAGAGGCCATCCCTGTGGCAGACAAAACACTGTTGCTGCATACACTGCCCCGGGGAACGCCATGGTCCCCAGGAGTGTGGTCTCTGCGAACAACTCAGACGCAGGTCTTGAAAGGACAGGGAGTTGAAACAGAAGATCATCTTCATGGAGGCAACCCTCTAACCTTCCCTGGATCCATGCCAGAAGTCACCTGGAAGTCGTGAGTCTTCCCCAAAGCCCTCAACATCCAGGAACTGTGGGTTGAAGAAATCAGCTGCCGACCCTTCTCGTAAGTGATCAAAAAAAGAAAGTGGTGAGTCTCCAGAATGAGCCCCGAGCTAGCCACAGAAGATCTCCAGCACGCTGGGTATCATCGGTACCGAGACAATTCAAACCCAATACCCGTGGCTCACAAAGATCTGGAGTGGCAGGTACCATTGACACACCTAAGGCCCTAATGGGAATAGGCACTTAGCCAACAGTACTGACTGACAAAGATAGGGGTTGGGAGCACTCCAGTAAGACTGCTGGTCTGCACTGTACCTTTGGCACCATCACTGCCCCACCCAGCATTGGGGTGTCCGGTATGGACAAGATACCTGACTCCCTCCATACCGCCAATGGCACCGGGTTGGTCTGCACTGCTGGAATTCCAGCACTCAAGAGAACTCAGGGTATCTGATATACCAGAGTCTCCTCTTCTCAGCACCAGGGTTTGGATACTGAGTCTTCTTCAAGTACAGCAGTCTTCTCCGGTACCCTGCCATGCACCTCCAACTTTCTAGTGGTGAATCAGACAGCGAGCCAGAAGAGGTTGTTTCTCACCACTCCTCCCAAGCTCCCTATGATAGCCGCTATCAAGAGGCTCCTCAGGTTTACCCTCAGCCTGCCCCAGGACTGCCATGGTATGGCCAGCCATGGGCGCCACCACCTTTTCCACTGCCCCAGTGACCATGCTGGAATCCCTGGAGGCATATCACCCCCACAGTATGCGGGCTTTGAGCCTCACCCTTGAGACCCTGAGATGTTCTCTCTTGGCTAGGGCATCTAGAACCTCAGAATCTCCAGAAGATATCGTGGAGGAACAGGGCAGATGAGGCAGTCATGCCCCTTCCACCATCCTTAGCTGATGACTTCCAGCTCTTCCAGGACACTCACCACAAACTCCTTAACATCCTACACTCTTTGTCGTTCTCCAGAATAGCCATCCCTATCAATGAGGCTCTCTTGGACCCCACAAAAACTATATGGCAAACCCTAGCCTCAGTGATGCCTACTTGTAAATGGGCTGATAAAAAACGTATGTCCTGGCTAGGGAGATCAATTTTTCCTCCCGTCCTTCCCCAAACTTGATCGCTGTGGATGCGGTAAATTCCCAGAGCTGTCAGCACCAAATGAGATGCACCCTCTATGATAGGGATTGGAAACGCTTGGATCTCTTCGGGAGGAGAGCTTACTCCTCGGCCACATTGCAATTTTGAATCACAAATTATCAAGCCTTAACAGCAAAGTATGACTATGTTAACTATTCAAAACTCCACAGCTTTATTTGATCAGCTCCCAGGGTCACAGCATGACCAATTATGAGCTATTGTCCGGAAAGGGCAGCTGATAGCCAAAAAATGCTCCAGTCAGCCTTTGATGCAGCCAATACAGTGGCCTGGTCCATCTTCACAGTAGTCGTTATGCAATGTGCATCGTGGTTACACCTTTTTGGCTTCCTTAAAGAGGTGCAGATGACTGTTGAAGACCTTCCCTTTGAAGGCACCAAGCTATTTGCAGAGAAGACTGACGCGTCCTCCATACCCTTAAAGATTCCAGGGCCACTCTCTGCTCATTAGGTATCTACACGCCTAAACAAAAGAGAAAAGTTAGTTTGCAGCCCCAACATAAATCCCATACATCTCAGTACCAGACAACTTTTTATGAATCTCAAAAGAAAGAAATCTAGGTTCTCCAGATGCAAGCCATCAGATCCACCACCTTCCACGTCGCAACAATCTGCCTCCAAACATCAATTTTGATGTGTTGGTCGAGGTATCAGATGACTCCCTTCAACCCCTACAACTGACCAACCTATCCTATCCATTTGCCTATCATCTTACCATGTTCTGCAGCACCTGGGAACACACAACATTGGACCAATGGGTCTTCCATCCACTTTACTGTCCCCCACTCCACAACATCCTTCCCTGTCCCTCTTCAGGGACCCGTCTCAAGAGAGTTTACTATGACAAGAAATAGACCACGTCCTCCAGTTAATAGTCATAGAACCAGTACCTCAACATCTACAAGGCAAAAGTTTTTACTCTTGCTATTTTCTAATACCCAAGAGGAAGGGAGATTGGAGACCCATACTAGACCTCATAACACTCAACAAGTTTATCAAAGCTCAAAAATTCAAGATGATCACTAACAATGATTATTCCAGAATTGGAACAGGGAGACTGGTTTTCATCCCCCCAATCTTCAGGACCCTTATTTCCATATTTAAATTCCATCCTCCCACAGACAATTCCTCGGACAAGACCACTACCAGTACAGAGTACTCCCCTTCGAACTATTGTCGGCTCGAGGGTATTCATCAAGATTGTCTCAGTAGTGGCCACTCACCTACCCTCCCAGAGGATCACAATCTACCCCTACCTTGATTATTGCCTCCTCCAAGCCTGCTCCTTCATCCAGGCTCGCCAGGTTACCAAAACCGCAATAGACTTGCTCAAATAACTAGGCCTATAGCTCAACCCACTCCACAATTTCAATCTCCTCATCTGTCATCTTCCTTGATAATATCCATATCTCAGAAATAGGTAGAGCGGCGACATGGGCATCAGTCCGTACCTTCACGGAACATTGTGATTACTGGGAACTTCGCCTCCGATGCTATCTTCAAGTCCACAGTATTGTCATCTGTAACTGACCCAGCCCTCCAGTGAGGATACTGCTTGGGAGTCACCTACAGTGGAGAACCCATAGGGACACTACTCGAAGAAAAAGAGAAAGTTACCTTGTGCAGTAATGATGATTCTTTGACATGTGTCCCCTGTGGGTGCTCCACTGTAGGTGTGCTTGTTTCCCTGTGCTGCTGATCAGAGAACTTTGGTATCAGTATTAGGCCAATACATGCACTGTCTCTCCTCATGCCACGCCATGAAGTTAACGCCCCTCAATTCCTTCTCTTCTGTAGAGTCATTGACAAGGGCTCTGAAGTAGAGAGGAGGAGGGTGGGTTGTGGAGCCCCCATAGGAACACACATCTCGAAGAACCATCATTACTGCACAAGGTGAGTAACTTTCTCTTCCCTCAGTCATGGCCTGTGGAAAGGGGAGAGAGATTAAATGAATGTTTTGGGTTTTTTGAAAGAAAATATGCAGTGGTCTGTAATCCAGCTATAGTTCTGTGCTGCATGTGCTCTACCGCACAGAGGAATGCTGTTTGTTGGGCTTACTGAAATTAGCTTATGTAGACACACAACTATTTTAAATATTGACTTGAAATAAAAGTTACTTAGACCCCTACCCACTACATAAGGTAAACAGCTGTGTTTACACACAGTAACGGACCTATGATTCAAACTATCTTAGAACAGCATAAAAAAAGCTTTGAGTTGTTTACGTTTTGCAGGAAAGCCAAATGGATTAGATTAAATCTAAAACACATAAGTCAAAGTTCTAGATAAGAAATAATTTAGCTCAGATACAGACTGACATTTCACTTTGTTCTGGGGCAGGGGCACAGTGTTACAAAATATTATTGACAAGATAAACTTACTGTACAAAGTAGGGACCAATGTTTTCAGTTTAATCATGAACTTAAGGGGAAGAAAATAACATTGTCCTGCTATATCGGAAAAAGGACAGGAGACATTTGATATGGGTTTAATCAGGCAGCAACTTTATTATTAGATGGCTGGGACTATCTGGCAAAGGAAAGTGTACAATACAGGTAACTCCATGTTCATTCAATATACACCCGGGGGACTTACACCAGCTCCCCTTTTTTCCCATTCAGGTCCCACAGCCAACCCATTGCTGGGACCTTACCATCCCCCTCCCCCCAAAGGTTAAGGTGGGCTATAAGAAAGGGGATTGGCTCACTGCCATACCAATCATAAGAGCCCCAATTCCCCACCCCATTTGGCTCCTTTATTAAACACCTTTTTAAGTCCTTTACCAAGCCATTTATCCAGCCACTGTATTCCCTTCCCAATGGAGCACCTGCACTGGACATCCACCCCACACTTAAGCTATAATGTAACAACTCATTATGTAACTCCTCTCCCTACTCACCATAACAAGCCCCTCCCCGCCACAAAGCTGCTGTGGGGAAGGAAGAAAAAACCCAACTCCACCTTGGCCAATCTGGTGGTGAGGGGAAAAGTCCTCCCCTGGTCCCCTAGAGAGAAGCAGCTAATACAATGCCCACAGCAGGTCCTGACCACACCTGGGGTTTTGCCACCTCAAGGGGAGGGAATGTGGGTGCTGCTCTGCCTGGTCCAGGGAAAAAGGGGCTTCTCCTGCCTGGCTTGCCCCTTTTCAACTCCCCAGCCCTTCCACTCCCCGGGGATGAGTCAACATTGCCACACTCTCCCTCTCCCTCTTTTGCAGCAGCTTCTGAGCCTCTCCCAGTCTCCACCCATAAAGTGCTATTCCTCCCCATCCCCCCCCCGGCCAACCAGGCAATGCTCCCACACGGAAAGGTGCGATCTGGTCATTCACTTTAAATACTTGTCAAAGTGCATTTCAGTGAGCCATGTGACTGCAGAATTACATTCAAACACTGAAGTATGTGGTATAATATAGGAAAACAGGACATATGCTTGGATAACACCTGCCTCTGTAGTGGTACAATTACTCTTTCAAGTAGCATGCTCAATTCTTCAAAGATAGTAAAACAAAAGTAAGTCAATTCCTCACCATGCTTTCAGTGAAACATGAGTTGGAGGGATGGACTGAGAGAAGGTTCATATTTAACTAGGTTGTTCGAAATATAGTAATGGAATTTACTAACATGTTCTTGATTTAAAATTCAGCCATTCTAAGAGTGGCGTCTATTGAAACCAGTTATTAACCATTCTGACTGTTATAGTTTACAGTTGCCACACCACCACCAATCATCAAAGTCACATTTGTATCCCATTTGTGCTTAAACAACTCAGTCCACGTGTTCTGGCCTAAAATAAAACCGGATTTATTTTGGCCAAACAAGCAAGGAACGGATATGATACCCTGGCTGCTTCACAAGGACCTCTAGAGCAATTGCATGGCATGACGCACATTATTTTGTCCGCCTGTCACCCAGAAGAGAAGTGAGATTTTAATAAGGTGCAACCCTAGCTTCAGACTCTTTTCCTTTACAGATGCCAGGCTCTAGTACATTTTGGATCTATAACCTACTACACAGTCACTTTAAACTTATATGGATCCTGAATTGGGCACTAGCAGAAGTTACCTTTTACACATTTCTCCTTATTTTAAAGTATTTATTAAAATCAGATGCAAGTTGCTGCATATTTGGGGAAGTGTCACATTAAATTGTCCTGCTCAAATCTCAAGCAGGTTTTGTGTAAAAAGTACAAAATACAAAACCAATCAAGAAACTCTGGCTCCTTAAGTATCATTCAGAAGCAAAATGTTCAAAATGAGGGATTTTTATGGTATACATGTTTGACAGATGCCGCTATAATAGAGACCAATCATTCCAACCGATTTCAGATTACCAAACAAATATAAGTAGGTAGACATTTTCAAACAAATAGTAACAATCTGGTTTTAAATAATCTTTTTAAAATAAATCTGTAGTGGACTCTTCACTCTCTAGGTACGGCATCAATGTAACAAAAACACAATACAGTAGTTGGTCAAGTCATTAGTCTTTCTTTTTAAGAATACTGAAAGATGGATTATTACCCTGCATACACTAACTCTCATTTTCATTTGTGAATATAAAGCTTGGTATACATAGTAACTTTTTACACCTCTATTAGGCTCTAGTTCCAAAAAGCATTTAAGCACATTCTTAACTTTAAGCATATGCTTAAGTGTCATTGAATTTGATAGGATTTAAGCATGTGTTTATATGTTTTCCAGGTCTTAATGTTTCTTCCTCAGAGGCAGTCAGGATTTCTGCATGCACCATTACAAATTTATGAGTGCTAACAAAATCCTGGCCCACCCACTCACCATTATAGGATTGTTAAATTCACACTGCAGCAAAACTTTTTATTTTTTTGTAATATTAAAGAGCTAGCTTTCCTTCTAATAAAGTAACTCTTTAGTTAAGGGCAACATATATGAAATTTAAATTGTTGAATCCTGGACAGAGTTTTTAAATAAAAGTATTAAGTAAATCAGTGGCAGTTACAGAAAAATAGTCTTGGTTCTAATTAAAGTGGAATTTAAATTTAAATGGTCCTCCAGAGCTGAAAGGGTTGAATCCTTGCCATGTGTTCCAGGTTCTGTGAAAAGGGTTTCCTCCTCCCTGTTGGCTTTCTGCATCCAGTGGATCTTCTCCTGCATCAAACTTCCTCCTCATTTCTAAGGAAATATACATACATGGTAAAAAAAGACACAGACTTCACACATTATTACAGAAACAGTCTACCAATCAAGAGTATTTTGGTACTTCCAGCAGGACAAGAGGAAGAGATAAGTAGTTTTAAAGGTGTCCCTAACTCCAGACAGATGCAATAATTAATTTGGTTTATTTACTGGCATGTCTATGGATCTTATTACCACAGAAACTGCCAGTTTAATTTGCCAGTATACTTTTACTGATAAATTATAATAGATTGACTTATGTTTAACAGTTGATGTTTTCAAAGCACTTTAGAGGATTTAGATATATTAATGAAAAGTACCTAAACTAGGGCTGTGAATCGCAGTTAACTCAAATGACTAACACAAACCAAATTAAAAATAGTCGTGATTAATTGCAGTTTTAATTGCACTGTTAAACAATAATAGAATACCAATTTTAATTTATTGTAAATATTTTTGGACTGTTTCCTACATTTTAAAATATATTGATTTCAGTTACAACACAATACAAAGGGTACAGTGCTCTTTATATTTTTGATTACAAATATTTGCACTGTAAAAACAAACAAAAGAAACAGTATTTTTCAATTCACCTCACTTTATCGTGAAAGTGCAACTTACAAATGTAGAATTATTATTTTTATATAACTGCACTCAAACAAAACCATGTAAAACTTTAGAGCCTACAAGTCCACTCAGTCCTACTTCTTGTTCAGCCAATCCCTCAAACAAGTTTGTTTACGTTTATGGGAGATAATGCTGCCCACGTCTTATTTACAATATCACCTGAAAGTGAGAACAGGCGTTGGCATGGCACTGTTGTAGCCAGCATTGGAAAGGGTATTTAAGTGTCAGATATGCTAAACATTCATATGCCCCTGCATGCTTTAACCACCATTCCAGAGGACATGCTTCCATGCTGATGATGCTTGTTAAAAAAGTGTGTTCATTAAATTTGTGACTGAACTCCTTGGGGGGAGAATTGTATGTCTCCTGTTCCATGGTTTTACCTGCATTCTGCCATATATTTTGTGTTATGGCAGTCTCGGATGACGACTCAGCATATGTTGTTCGATTTAAGAACACTATCACTGCAGATCTGACAAAACACAAAGAAGGTACCAATATGAGATTTCTAAAGATAGCTACAGCACTTGACCCAAGGTTTAAGAATCTGAAGTGCCATCCAAAAGCTGAGCGGGATGAAGTGTGGAACATACTGTCAGAAGTCTTAAAAGATCAACACTCTGACGTGGAAACTACAGAACCCGAATCACCAGAAGAAAACTAACCTTCTCTTGGTGACATACGACTTCAATGATGAAAATGAAGGTGCGTTGTTCTGCACTGCTCTGGATCACTATCAAGCAAAATCCACCTGTTCTCTCGTTCAGGTGACATTGTAAATAAGAAGTGGGCAGCATTATCTCCTGTAAATGTAAAACTTGTTTGTCTGAGGGATTGGCTGAACAAGAAGTAGGACTGAGTGGACTTGTAGGCTCTAAAGTTTTACATGGTTTTGTTTGAGTGCAGTTATATAAAAATAATAATTCTACATTTGTAAGTTGCACTTTCACGATAAAGTGAGGTGAATTGAAAAATACTGTTTCTTTTGTTTGTTTTTACAGTGCAAATATTTGTAATCAAAAATATAAAGAGAGCACTGTACCCTTTGTATTGTGTTGTAACTGAAATCAATATATTTTAAAATGTAGGAAACCGTCCAAAAATATTTACAATAAATTTAAATTGGTATTCTATTATTGTTTAACAGTGCAATTAAAACTGCGATTAATCATGACTTCTTTAATCACGATTAAGTGCGATTTTTTTAAACCATTTGACAGCCCTAATTTAAACCCTTTACGCTGCTTCTGAAAATCTTAAAGTAGTTTAGTATGAGGGCTTGAGAGCCTTTAATACGGCTTGCAAAAGCAACATGCCAACTCCCCCCAACCCCGCAAAGACATAAAAAATGAAAAAATATTCTCTTAAATTTCACATAAGATCTACCCAATTAGTCAACCCTTAACACATCATCCAACTGATCATTAACTAGAAAATTTATCTACTTGCTGCTAGCTCTGCACAGAGTCTTAGGTAGGCAGGCAGGTAGGTTTGCGATTCCAGACAGCCTTTTGAAAGCCTCTTCACAATAATTTGTGTTAGTGTCTCATAAGATCTGTAGTCACTGAATTAGTTCTAGGGTTTATAAACACCCTCCAGGCCTTGTTTTGAAAGTGCAAGTCTCCTGCCCTTCCAGAGCAGCACAAAAGATGGGGAGGAGTGTGTATTAGACAAAATTTGGAACCTCTGCAAAGTAGTGTGCCAATTGGCTGGTTAGGTCTTCTTGGTGAGGTCACACCTGTGATTTGTACTCTGTAACTGACATGCACTTGTTTAATCAATACCCCAGCCACCCAGTATGTAATGTGACAGACCCAGACCAGTGGGGTACAGGAGTCTGGTAGAGGGCAAATATACTGGTCACTGGATGAGTAGTTTTCTGTTCCCTGAGTGACCAGAGCAGGGGCTGCACTAGAGTAATCAGGAACCTGCTAGAACCAGTTAAGGCAAGCAGCCTAATTAGGACACCTGGAGCCAATTAAGAAGCTGCTGCTAGAATCAATTAAGGCAGGCTAATCAGGGCACCTGGGTTTTAAAAAGGAACTCACTTCAGTTTGTGGTGTGAGTGTGAGGAGCTGGGAGGGAGAGGGGGTGCTGTTGGAGGACTGAGGAGTACAAGCGTTATCAAACACCAGGAGGAAGGTCCTGTGGTGAGAATAAGGAAGGTGTTTGGAGGAGGCCATGGGGAAGTAGCCCAGAGAGTTGTAGCTGTCATGCGGCTGTTACAGGAGGCACTATAGACAGCTACAGTCCACAGGGCCCTGGGCTGGAACCTGGAGTAGAGGGCGGGCCCGGGTTCCCCCCAAACCTCCCAATTGACCTGGACTGTGGGTTCTTCCAGAGGGGAAGGTCTCTGGGCTGTTCCCCAACCCACATGGTGAATCTGAGGCAAGAAAATCCGCCAATAAGCGCAGGACCCACCAAGATAGAGGAGGAACTTTGTCACAGTAAATAAAACTGTTTTTACTTGTCATTCCATTTCTCAGCCCCCATCATACTAAAGGTATTAAATAGGGAGGTGGAGGGGAGACAACCTAAAAGCTATAGCCACTTCTCCCCCCTGTCACTCCACTCACTAGCACCACTGCAAGCTTTTCTGCCTTCAAAACAGAGTTTATTTTGATGATAAATTGGGCTTGATTAATGTTCCTGATGTAGATTTTTCAAAGAAACTTTTATTGATAGCAGCTCAGCTACAGGGAAGAGCTGCTAAACGGAGTGGCCAGCAGCAGCTATTAGTGGAAAAACTGCCTCCTATTTTTGGTTGCTATATTCTCTCCCCCCTTCCCCTTCCATCCCAAGCTGAAGAGCAGTTCCTTAGAGGGTGGGGAGGAGGTCTCACATCACTTCAACAGAGTGACCATATCACAGTCCCAACTGTTTTTCATGGGTAGCTGGACTAGGTTGTGGTTTGTTTTGCTTTTCAGAAGACAGGAATATAAGAAGCTTTTGATTTAGCCTCTGCCCAATTCCATCTGAGTGTGGACTTAATATGGACACTTTCAAAATTAAATGTTAGAATCCTCTGAGAGTATTTTCCAAGAAATGTTTGGTTTTGGACATAAACTTGATGGGAGCAAAAATTGTGCCTTAGTATTTTCTCCACTATCATGTGGGAAAAGAAGTCCCAGAAAGAGAACTCTGAAAAATAACTTTTCTGTTTTTAAATGCAAGTCATTAAAATAGCATTAAGGTATTCTACAGTGTGTTTTTAGTCCATTAATATATTCCACGGATAGCTGAAGTTATTCTGCTTGTGACCTTATGCCTTACAGTGCACGTTTGGTAAGTATAACAGAAAATAAAACACCAACCCAGGAATGTCTTAACAGTCAATTTAAAGAGACGTGAGTAAGAACCATTTTGAAGTTTTAATGTCCTTCCTGGCCAAAAGGACGGGATAAAAGTTAAGATGAACCCGTTATTCTGTGCCATGTTCCAGTAACAGAGGCAGAATTTTAGTTTCCTGTTATAAACACATTGCAAGTCTGAATAGGTCTTTCCTGCCCTGTGCTACTAACCATAGTTCCACTGATTTGTGGTGGAATTACAGGGCCTCGCCTCTATACTACTTCTCAGATGAAAAATATCAGGACTGTTACTACACTATTAGAAGACTTTCCTTTCTCCCCCTTACTTTATCACCCGGGGTGGTGTTGGGGCATTGTCTTATGTTTTTCATTAACTCTTTTAAAAACTTCTCATAGTGACCAGGGTCCTTAGATCTATTCAAGTTGAGACAGAAGTTGTAAACTCTCTAGGACTAATTCAACAGCTCCATTACACTCCTCAGGCCATTCAGTGGTTTCAGCGCCTACTCCTCCCTCCCCCAGACCCGACAGCCCGTTTGTAGCTCACCCTCTTTATTCCCCTATCTTGGCCAATGCAGACGTTGCAATTTACAGATAGAAAAATCTGTGGTGTGGATTTAGCAATTCAGTGGATTCTGTATTGTGCAGGTGATTTATAGGTAAATAATAATCTCCTTGCCAAACTAGACAGAACTACCAGTCTTTGCTGAGGCAAAACAGAAGTTCAGAGTTTCTAAGCCAAACTATCATTACAATGGAACAAGACCACATGAATTTTATCCAACTTCCCTCAGCTTTCTAGAAAAAAAAAAAATCTATCCTAGTTTATACCATCTTTGAAATTCAATTGTTTGGTTTTATTTTTTGAGAACTTGGATTTTGGTTAGAGGAGAGAGGGAAATACAAGGTGATCATATGTAGTTTAATAAATGGAAATAGGGAAGCTAGCCATTCTACTCAGGTGTGTGTTTGAAGTCTGTTTTGGGTTCTTATTGAAGTCATTAAAACAGTATGATATTCTTGTATTGCCATTTCATGGCAGATAACGTGACAAAAATAGAATCAGAAGATTAGGGTTGGAAGAGACCTCAAGAGGTCATCTAGTCAAATCCTCTGCTCAAAGCAGGACCAACACCAACTAAATCATAATAGGTCATAATGGGTCATCACAGTTGTTAGTTCCGTCCATTATTCTGAAAAGAACCCCTGTGTAAATTTAATCAATACCTGGGTCAGTAAGTACTTCTTTAGCAGCTGCTATATCAATAAACTTTTTCTCTGCCTTCTTCTTCTCCTCTTCATTCTGGAAGTTATCAGGGTGCCACTGAGATGCTAGCTTTCTATATGCTTTTATGATTTCTTGTTTTCTCGCATTTCTGGGGAGGAAGGAAATTAAGTTACTTATGAAGTTTCCAACTTTTCATGTGCCACATTAAATGAGCCTGTGATGTAGTTATAAATATGGTGATACAACAGACTAACAGGCACCAAGAAAACCAAATATTCACTAGTTAACATTTTGCTGCTGGCAGTCAAGATTTCTCTGACAATAATGGCTTCCTCTAATAAGAGTAGTAGAAAACAGGTTGCAATTTTAAGTAAAACAAACCCAATTTTTCAGTTTACTTTCCTCGGAAAGCTCATAATTTGTTGTTGTTGTTGTTGTTGTTGTTATTGTTAAGTACTCAAGAGAATGTTAGTTGTTCAATATCTTAACTTTTTTTTTATGTCTCTGAGCTGAAGAGTGTACAATAGATTCGGAGATAACAATTGATTCAAAAACAAAATTGAAAGATGAAAGGAGGCAGGGTCACGAAAATAAGATTGGTAAAGAATGTGCACAACAGGATGGTTTCTTTGTTTATTTTTTTTTAAATAAAAATCATTACGTTTGTTTCGATCAAGCCCATGACAGAAATGAGTTTTTAGGAGGTATTTACTAGCTTTTTTCCAGCAAGTCTTCTTAAACTGTCCCAAGCCTCTGTGCTCTCAGAAATGAATTTTAACTTTTTCTTCCCTTCCATAATTCTCTTCTGTCATTCTTTGGTTTCCCAAACTGGTTGCCAACCTTTTTGCTCCATTATATTTGGAACTCTTTGCTAATGAGGGATTATTTCCCTGTTTATTGCCAGTTAGCACTTCTTTATTCCTTATTAGGAGACTTTCTGAGCAAATGCTACTTAGAGGCTGGGGGAAAAAAAAAAAAAACCACCTTATGACCACGTAAAATCTAAACTATTTTAAAGTGGAGGGAGAGAGAATAGGGAAAGATACCCCAAAAAGCATAAATACAAGTGGCAAACGTTAGACTATTTGATTAGCGACAGACTATGTAAAAAATATTCTGGACATTCATCTCACCTTTTTATTCCTAAAATTTTGTAATAATCTCTCTTCTGAGATTGCTTCAACATCCTCTGGGCTCTCTCTAGGCCTTCACGAATCTGTTGGTCATTTTCACTGTTGGCCTGAGCAGTTTCATAATCTTGAATAGCTGCCCATAAAAATGAATGTAAGAGCATATTATACACGTCACTAAATCAACCTTACTTGAAAAAAAAAACAATCACTCAGTTTAGATTAAGTACTAACCCTATCCCTAGAACTCAGATGTTTTGCCACTATTATTTGTAAGCAGCAAAACTAATTGCTGAAACTTTATGAAAAAGTCTTTTAATTTGGTCATATTTTCCTTGGTATTTGTAAGTATCAGACAAGAACTATATTCTGACTCTTACTCAATGAAGTTCATTGTTTTATCTGCCTATGCACTTTGGAATGCATTTCTTAATGCACTTTGGAATCCCTCAGATGCTCAAACAAATTGTGATGCCCCAAGGTAAATCTTGTCTATACTAGGGGGTTTGCACTCCTGGCTAACCCAGCGTAGGCAAGGCCTAACTCACCAAAGCAAGGAAATTAACTTGTAGTTTTTAATCCTTCGAATATGGAGCACACCTGGAAACTGGCAGCATCCCAAGGCATCAGAAGGAAGTCTGGATCTAGGTCTTGTTTGGGATGGGGCAAAGAGGGTGGAGAGAAGGAATTCAGGACCAAGTACTTGTGGGGAGAAGGATTATGTGAGGATCCTGACTTTAATTTTAGACTTTGATTGAAGTGGGACCCTAAATGGATCTAAGGAAAGTCAGGATCAAGCACTTTTTTGAATGGGTAGGGAAGGGAGGAAATGGGACTTAGTGGTTGGTCAGAAGAAAGTTTCCTTGTAGGGTGCATTGAAAAAAAGATTGGGAAACATGCCTTATAGTGACAGATTCCAGGGACTCAGTTTCGCTTAAACAAGAGAAAGATAAAGGATGAGTTGATCACAGTATGTAAGAGGACTGAGGTGTTGCTACACGCAGTGTTGTAACACCCAACTTTTATAAAAATCACAGGAATCCACAAAGCTTAGGCTCTCCACGCAATGCAGAGGGAAAGGCAGGCACCTGAAAAGATGTTCCACAAGAGCCAGCATGCTAGCTGTGAAGCTGCCTAAACTCACCAATGGGTAATAATGGAAGGGGGGTGTCCTAAGCCTCACCCCTCCCACAGAGCTTGGTGCCTAAATCCAGGTTGCAGGAGGTGCCTCTTCTGTCTGTGATCCACTCAGCTTAGGCGCCTTGCAAGAAACACCAGAGGTGTATTCCACAGTGGAACAGTTTCAACAGGAGAGAGAGGGGGAGCCCCGCACCAATGGTTAGGGTGCTCTCCTGAGAGGGGGGAAGACTCCTGTTCAAAGCTTTTCTCCCTGTCAGGCAGAGAAGAGGGAAATTGAACCCAGGGCTCCCACTTCCGGAGTACGGGCTCTAACCACTGGGAGAACAGTTATCAGGGAGGCCCTGTTGGGACTTTAGATAGACTATATGGGCCAGAAGGTAAAAGGTGTTAACATGAGACTAGACAGTGATAAACAAGGTTTGGTATAGAGAGACCTCAGCATTCTCACTACCATGGCAAACACATCAGAAAATTCATGCCACAGGTTAGAGGTCCCCCCTTGATTAAAACAAGACAAAAAGCAAAACTCAGTGACAATGCACAACAAAGTGAATCAAAACCTATTGCAATGGTCCCCAAATTTTCTCACACACACACACACCCTCATCCCTGTCCATGCCCTCCCCGGAGCCAGGACCAGGAGCGGCGCCGCAGCTCGAGGAGGTGGGGACGCGGAGAGGGGCAAGGGAGCTGAGGCTGGGGCTGGCAGCTGGGTCCCTGGGCATGGGGCCAGGGCCAGGAGCAGAGCTGGGTGGTGCTCCCTCCTGGCCCACGGTGGGGGCTGGCCTGGGCCCCAGTTGCACCCTCCCAAACGTTCCTCCCCACAGTTTTTGGACCTCTGTATTAAAGTCTTTTTCAGGAGGATGAATATTGGCTAGTCTTATTTTGTTAAACAATCCCTTTTAGTGGGGAAGGTTAGCTCTGTGGTTCAGCTCTGAGTCTGAAATGAGTCACTTTCCTGCTTTTGACAAAACGGAGAGACACAGGAGAGAAGAGAGAGGATAGCAAAGATGGGGAAAATATGGCTTTTGTTGATGTTCTCAGGATACGGGGTGGCATGTGAATCATGGACAGATGCTTTAGGCTGCAAGGTCCACCACAACAGCTGTTGCTCTGTACCCCAAGTCACCTGCCAAGGCAGAGACACCATCTGATTGGTCTGGCAGGTCCTGCTCCTTCACTGGTCCTCAGGCCGAGCAGAGCTTTTGGTGTGGGTGCCATGCAGCGCAGTTGATTTCAGGATCAGGTAAAAAGCAGAGAGAGTGGATAGGAGGAAGACAGTGGGGGACAGAAAGCGACACACAAAGGAGAAGAAGAAAGAGTAGGATCTCACACATATTAGGCTGGGGTCCTCACTGGTGCAGCGATAATGGTTGAGCATCCCAGTGGAGTATTAAGGTCTGGGTGTCACCCCAAAATCCATCCACTGCATCTGTGGTGATGGTAAAAAAGTTTCTTCCCTCCCTCCACCTTAAGCCTCTTTGTAAGGTCTCCAAACGGAAGTAGCAGGCAGAACAGACTGTCCTTTTATTATTTTGTTTACCAGTTAGGCCTTATTTCTGGCATACCAATTTGGGTTCATCAAGTTCTGGTCCCACACTTCTCTTATTTATTAGGAATGATTTTAACACAGGCCTTGAGTTATATTAATAGGCCTTTTTGTTTGGACTAATTTAGGTTTTTGTCCCCCTTTTTAGCACTTTTTCCCCCATGAACATTTATTGTTCTAGGTTACGATGACATTTTATGAACTTACTTTTTACAGCTGAGCTTATAATTAGGGTAAATCTGTAGGCCCAGTTATTACTATAGTACCAAACCTCCACCTCCTTGTATTTTAAAATGCCCTCTAAGCATGCAGATTGGGCCCTGTCAGCAAGATAGGTGGGAGAATGCCTGTTTTTAATCTAATTTGTGGCTCAGGCTGGGACTTTGTCCAGGTGCCTAGTGTGAGAAAGCACCAGATACATTGGGGACTTTTACAGCAAAAATTTAGGCACCAATTTAGATGCCTATGGGGTTAGGCAGCTGCCAAGCAGGAGATTATGGATCTCAGCGGCACCTTAGTCCCCTTGTAGCTCTGGCCTTAAATACCTACATGGGGAACAAAACTCTGAAAAACCCTTTATCAATCTAGCAGACAAAGGTATACCAAGATCCAATGGCTAGAAGGTGAAGCTAGAGAAATTTAGACAAGAAATAAATAAGGCAAAAAATTTGAACAGTGAGAATAATTAACCATTGGAACAATTTGCCAAGGGTAATGGTGGATTTCTCCTAACTGGCAATTTTAAAATCAAGTTTGGATATTCTGCCTAAAAGATATGCTGTAATTTAAATAAGAATTAATTCAGATAGCCCTATGGCAGTCAGACTAGATTATCACAATAGTCCTAGGGCCTTGGAATCTATGCTACAGCAACTAAAGAGAAATATAGAAGAGGCAAGGGCATAATCAGAGCATTCTGCAGGTAGGATGTTTACAGCAATTGGCAGGCAGGTTGCAACAATCAGCACTGGAAAGAGGCCACTGCAGTTATACCACTAGTCTTAAATACTCAACGCAGTTGGAGGTTTCATTATATAGGACCTATCTTCAATGTGCATTTGTTTTCAGCCCTTGGTGCCCAAGCAGCATATGCTACAAGGCCCCCTTTTACATGGGTTTATGATGACAACAGAACAGCTAATCATCTGAAATCTATGCAGACACATACATACCATACGGTTATATTTGTTTAGGAAGAAACAATATAGCATATAAATAAAATTTTGCTTTTAAATCCCATACATAATATGTGCTTCTACTTGGAATTCTCACTTCATCAGATGAATACGGCTTCTATTTCAACAGCATGTAGTCTTTATCAGATACATAACAAGCAAAATACTGCAATGACTGTGCAAAGGGACTAGGCATTTTGAAGAGGTATGCAGTTTGTTTTGTGCTTTGTTCATAAGAGATACCATGTTGAATCACTGGAGCATTAGAAGTAGTTTTTCTAGATTTGGTTTCTTCTTTTAGAAGAACAAAACATTTCTTCATAAGAAAATTGAATTATTGCCATAAAGTAATAAGTGAAATACTTAGACTTCAAATTTTAATATTCTTCAACAGGCCTTGATTTGCATTTTATGTGTAATAAGCACTTTCCCCTTCACTGTGTTATAATCTTGAGAGTTTCATTATAAGTCTAAGACTCCTAAGTAAAAGTCTTTGCATCAAGATTATTTTCAAGCAGATGGTATTTCTCAGCAGGTGTTACATTTATCTTTTTGCTGTTTCTGTGCAAGACAGCAGGAGGTGCTAGCCAATTTATATTAGACACTTGACAAGAGTGAGATTTTTGTTTCAAGTAAGGTATTCAAAAACAAAAGCTAGAAAGAATACTTCTGATGCCCTAGTGATTCACACTATCTTTTACAAACAAAGCATAAATAAGATTGCTATTCATTCTTGTATGGCTAGATCATCTGCTAGCCCCACTGATTTGTCACTTGAACCAAAGCACTTTGCCTGCTGCTTAATACTTTGTCAAGTCACTTAAAAACACAGCAAGCTATACCAGCCCATAATATATACACTACTGCATCTGATGAGGGTAATGAAAATGCAGGGACTTCTCCATTACACTGCTTTATTGCCCCATAATGCTAAGCACCAGTGTAATTAATTTGCTGCACAGAACATGAAAGGTTATGTCCCATCATTAATTTCTAACAAATGCATATTAGACTTGGTGTAACAGATTGCTCATTTTTACCGAATGCCACGTGCATCTACAGTACACTGCTATCAACTAACAGTTTAAAGTAAAACATTTTCTTCTTCGAGTGCTTGCACATGTCCATTCCAATGTAGATATGAGCATGCCCTGAGCACAATTGCTGGAATATTTTCCCCCTAGTGGTATCTGTCAGGCTGGCTCCAACATCCTCTGGGACTGTGCACTTGTAGCGCTGGTATAAAGCAGAGCACCTCCGGTACCGAGCCCGGCATTGAGCCTCAAGAAGCAGCCCCACAGGTCCTGGCTGATACAAAGGGTGGGGTGGTGACCCTTCAGCTAGTCCTAGCCTCCTCCTTCTCTAGATGAGGCTGTGGTAGCAGTGTGTGTGTCGCCTCTGCAAGATGACCACAAGGCTTACCAAGCCTTACTAAAGCAGGTGGCCTGGATGTGGCTGATTCTGTGGCCAGATCTATGGCCACAGCAGCGACAGCACACAGAAGCTCGTGGTTGTAGTAGTTGGGTTTCCCCCTGGAGATACAATTAACCCTCCAAGACCTCCCCTTTGAAGGGCCCTCATTCTTTTTGGAGCAAACTGATGCGAGGCTCTACAGGCTTAAGGATTCTAAGGTGACTTTGAAATCCCTGGGGCTATATACCCCAGCGGCATCCAGGAAGCATTACAGGCCCCAACAGACTGGCCGTTACTTTGCCCAGCCAAACGGGACCTGCAGGAGGAAGAACAGGAGGTTCAGGTGTAAACCGCCACCGGCTTTCATAGCAGGGCTGATGCAGGCCACCCCCAGACAGTCAGGCAGCTTGAAGCACTCCTTTCGACAAAATGCTTCAGGTTGACCTCTCAATCCCTGCAATATTGGATCCAATTACACCTGTTTTCAAACTGCTTGTCCCACTTCTTCAGAGCCCGGACTTTCATTACTTCAGACCGTTGGGTACTCAGCACACTAGAAGTGGTATAAACCCTCCAGTCTGTGTCTATCCCGACTTCCCACTCTCCCTCTCTGTCCCTCTTCAGGGACCCTTCTCACAGGCAACTTTTGGTACTAGCTTCCATCATTCCCTCTCTGGATCCGAGGGATTGGTATACTGCCCTCGATTTAAAGGACATATACTTCCACATATCAATTTTCCAAGGCCACAGAGGTTCCTAAAATTTGTTGTGAACCAAGTAAATTACCAGTTTGCAGTGCTTCCATTCGGCCTGTCAGCCATTCCATGCGTCTTTACCAAATGTATGGCAGTGGGGGCAGCTTTTCCTCAGGAAGCATGGAGTGAATGTCTTCACATACCTCAACAATTGGCTAGTCAAAGGCCAGTCAAGAACTCAGGTAGAATCCAACATCCATCTCAGCCGATTAACCTTCTGGGCCCTAGGCCTACTGATAAAGACACAGAAATCCACTCATCCTGGTGGAGAGATGAGAGTTCATTGGTGTAGTTCTCAACTCCATTCAGGCAAGAGCCTTGCTCCTGGAAGACCGGTTTTGGACAATTACAGTTTTGATAAGGTCCTTTCAGACCCACCCGGTCACAACAGCTCAAAAACGTCTGAGTCCTCTGAACCACATGACATCATACACTTATATTGTACGGGGGGGAGGGATAGCTCAGTGGTTTGAGCATTGGCCTGCTAAACCCAGAGTTGTGAGTTCAATCCTTGAGAGGGCCAATTAGGGAATCTGGGGCAAAAATCTGACTGGGGATTGGTCCTGCTTTGAGCAGGGGGTTGCACTAGATGACCTCCTGAGGTCCCTTCCAACCCTGATATTCTATGTGAGGCTGTCTCTCAGACCTCTCCAAGTGTTACTGGCCAGGGTGTATTCACCTGGATTCAGAGCTCACCATGCCGGCTCAAGTCCTTGATTCACTGACTTGGTGACTGAACAACTGCATAGTCTGTGCAGGAGTGCCCTTTTTGTGGCCCCTCTCTCTAATCTTGGACACATCAGCATTGGGGAGCCCACTTAGGGGCCCTCAAGACTTAAGGCCTATGGTCTCCAGAAGAGCTCTCTCTTCATATCAATGTCAGAAAGCTCAGAACAGTCCATCTAGCCTGCCAAGCATTCCTGCCCCACATTACAAACAAAGTAATTTCAGTTCTCCTGGACAACATGACTGCCATGTTCTACATCAACAGGCAGGGCAGAGCTTACTCCTTCCCCTTATGCCAGGAAGCAATCCAGCTATGGGAGTTCTGCATAACGCATTCAATACATCTTGAGGCATCAGACCTACTGGGAAAACAGAACCAGCTGGTAGATTACCTCTTCAGATCTTTCTTCTCTCACACGAATGGTCCCTTTGGCCAGACATCGCAGGGGGCATTTTCCAATGGTGGGGGACTCCCCTTATAGACCTGTTTGCTACCTACAACAACAGGAAATGCGACCAGTTCTGTTCCCTGCAAGGCCACAGCCCAAGGTCTCTTACGGATGCCTTCCTGCTATCCTGGATAGATCACCTGTATTACGCCTTTCCCCCTATACAGATGATACGCAAGGTTCTGACGAAGATCAAGTAGGACTGGGCCTGGGTAATTCTCATAGCACCGGCATGGCCCAGGCAGCATTGGTTCGCCACGCTGTTAGGCCTCTCGATGGAGACGCCCACTCCTGCTTTCGCTACACCCAGACCTGATCTCCCGAGACCAGTCGGCTTCTCCACCCAAACCTCAGCTCTCCATCTGACAGCCTAGAAGCTCCATGGCTGAATCCTGAGGAGCAAGCTTTCTCCGAGTAAGTCCATGGAGTCCTGCTAGGCAATAGAAAACCCTCCACCAGAGCCACTTACCTTGCAAAATGGAAGCAATTCTCCATCTAGTCCTCCCAACGCAGAGTTCCGCTCACACAGTCCTCATTGCAACTATGTTAGAGTACCTTTTGCATCTCAAACAACAGAGTCTGGCTATTTCTTCAGTCAAGGTCCACCTAGCAGCGATATCAGTCTTCCATCCCTGGGTCAACCACCAGTCTGTCTTTTTGCATGAGATGGTTATTAGTTTTCTTAAAGGCCTGGAGAGGTTATAGCCCAGGCAAGACAGCCTATTCCTTTCTGGGACCTATACCTCGTCTTATCAAAGCTTATAGCTCCCCAGTTCGAGCTGCTTTCAAGGTGCTCGTTGGTTCATCACTCCTGGAAAGTGTCCTTCTTAGTGGCCATCAACTCAGCCAGAAGGGATTTGGAAATCTGTGTCCTCACATTGGAGCCCTCATATACAATCCTCTTTAGGGGATAAGGTGCAGCTGCATCTGCACCCAGCGTTCCTCCTGAAAGTGGTTTAGCAATTCCACTGCAATCAAGCAATCTTCCTACCAGTGTTCTTCCCAAAGCCGCATGTGAACAGGGAGGAGCAACGTCTACACTCCTTAGATGTTAAACATGCCCTGGCATTCTATATACAAAGAAACAAGCCGTTTCGCAGATCAACCCAGCTGCTCATAGAGAGAACTGAGAGGCTGAAAGGCCTTCCCATCTTCACCCAGAGAATCGCATCCTGGATTACATCATGCATTTGTGCACGTTACAAGCTGCCCGGTGTTCCTCCTCCGGCTAACCTGACTGCTCATTCCACAAGATCGCAAGCCTCCTTGGCCGCTTTCCTAGGACAAGTTCCTATTCAGGGCAGTAACCTGGTCTTCGGTGCACATGTTCTCAACATGCTTTGCCATCACCCAGCAGGCCAGAGATGATGCCAACTTCAGCCATGCAGGCTTGCAATCAGCTTGTTCTTGAACTAAGAGCCCACCTCCTGTGCAACTGCTTGAAAGTCACCTACATTGGAATGGATATGCGCAAGCATTTGAAGAACAATTACTAATATTTCTGTAACTGTTGTTGTTTGAGATGTGTTGCATATGTCCATTCCAAAACCCAGCCTCCATCCCCTTATCGAAGTCAGCCAGTAAGAAGAAATTGAGGGAGTGCAGGGTCAGCAGGGCCCTTTATACTGGCGCTATGAGCATGCAGCACCAGAGGGCACTGGAGCCGACCCTATGGATACCATTAGGGGAAAAATTCCGGCAACTGTACTCAGGGCATGCACACACCTACATGGGAATGGACACATGCAACACATCTTGAAGAACAGTTGCAGAAAGCTTGGTAACACTTTTTTTTAAGTGACTAACATTTTTAGATGTTGCAAATAGTAAAAATACAGGCATGCAAGTTCTCTAGTGAAGAAAGAGTGGAAGGGATGGGAACAATTAGTGCTGCACACCTCAAGAGAGGCATGATCGGGAGTACAGTTGGCATGACCAGAGTGCAGTGAACCTAGCACCAGAAGAAAATACACACTGTTCCTTCTTAAAGATGAAGTGAATGTCAATTCGATGGATACGTCTTCACTACCCGCCGATACGGGTTTATCCGGGATCGATATATCATGTCTCGTTAAGACGCGATATATAGATCCCCAAACGTGCTCACCGTCGACTCCAGAAATTCACCAGAGCGAGCGGCGGTAGCGCAGTTGACGGGGGAGCCGCAGCCATCGATCCCACGCCGTGTGGACCCCAGGTAATTTGATCCAAGATACTTCGACTTCAGCTACGCTATTCGCATATCTTGGATCGATTTTCCGCCCCCCAGTGTAGATCAGCCCTAAGCATGCTCCCCTCCCGGAGGCTTTCTGCCCAACTATTCTCTAGGCAAGTGCACTGAATCTAGTCACTGCTGCTTGGACATTATAACCCTATTCACTGGCCTCCTCTGAGCAACACTTCAGAAGATTAGTCCTATCTCAGAATATATGTAGCAGGTTATGTTGTGCTATATTTGAGGGAGTGGCAGCATGGGGACCTCCTACCCACTAAAGGAAATTAGCTTACCAAGCCATGAAATTTTATTATTACCACCTCCTTTTACCATAGCTTGAAGTGTTATTAATGGCTATAAAGTTATCCATATATTTTAAAAACCCATCATCAGTAACTATTTCCAGTGGCAGTGAATTCCATAGGCTGATGCATGAAACATCATTTCTCTTTATTAGTTCTATATTCCCATCTAATTTCATAATGTATCCCTTATTCATATTTGGGGACAGGATAAAAAGAAAGAAATGGGTAATCAGCTTCCACTGTGCCTTTGTCAATTTTGAATACTATACTCCAATTAAGTCTCTTCTTATTCTTCTTTCAAGGCTTAATAAATCTAGTCTTTGCAATCTCTCCAATATGTCACATCAAACCTCTAACCATCTAAGACGGGGTGTGCAAACTTTTTGACCCGAGGGCCACATCTGCATAAGGAAATTGTATGGCGGGCCATGAATGCTCACAAAATTGGGGGCTCTGGGGTGGGGCCAGAAATGAGGAGTTCAGGGTGCGGGAGGGAGCTCCGGGCTGGGGCAGGGGCGCTGGAAGGGGTCAGGGGTGCAGGCTCCAGGCGGTACTTACCTCAAGCAGCTCCTGGAAGCAACAGCATGTCCCCACTCCAGCTCCTACATGGAGGCATGGCCAGGCAGCTCTACGTGCTGCCCCGTCTGTAGGTGCCGCCCCTGCAGCTCCCATTGGTTGCAGTTGGGAGCTGTGGGGGCAGCACTTCCGGCGGGGGGCAGCATGCAGCATCCCCTTGCTGCCCCTACGTGTAGGAGACAGAGGGAGGACATGCTGCTGCTTCCAGAAGCTGCAGAGCCACGGCACGTGCAGAGCGGGGCAAGTCCCGGACCCTGCTCCCCGGCAGGAGTTCGAGGGCTGGATTAAAACATCTGAAGGACCGGATGTGGCCCCCCGGGCCGTAGTTTGCCCACCCCTGATCTAAGGACTTGTCTACGTAGCACTAGCAAAAGCACTGTAGTAGGGAATGATTTGTAAAGTGCTCTAACTGCCTTGTTTAGGCCCCGCTGGTACACTCAAAAAGATACCTAATTTTCATTAATGTAGTCCTGGTATTTTTCAGAGCATGCCAGCAAGGCCTACATGGGGCAGTTAGAGTGCAGCGTGTTATTGTGCTTTACAAATTATACTCCTCTGGCATGCTTTGCTGTGTCTTGTAGACAAGCCCTTAATTGCCCTTACCTCACTGTATGCTTTTAAGACAACTTTGCATAGGATAAAGATAGGCGTGTATTGCGGTCTTAATAACAATTCAGTTAAAGAAAACAGAAGTATCAGCACTGATTGCATGCCATAAAACATATTGTAGCATCCAAACGTTTGTGAAGATTGCCAGTAAACGCTTCAGCAGAGGTTGTCTGGAGGAGTTATTCTGGCAGTATTCTTTAAAGACTGAAAACATAAATCTTAAGTCAAAAGTTTTACCTTCCTCATATTGGTCTTCTAATAAATAGGCTTCTGCTCTGTCTTTTAAAGCATTCACATTAGCTGGTTCCAGCAGCAGAACTTCTGTGCAAACTTTTATGGCTTCAGCAGACTGCTCATTCTGAAAAGGGAAAGGGAAAACAATGTTTGTGTTTGTTTTTCTTGTGAAATATTATTTACTCACAAGGATAAAAACGTTCTTTTTTACCTTTGAGAAGCAGTGACAGATCCTTTCTTTGGCACGAGTAGTGTAAATAGGGACCTTTGGCTCCGTTTTCATTACAGATTCATATTTACTGATGGCATCTGTGTACCTATTTTAATTGCGAAAATAAACAGTATTTTGGAACACAATTATTTTCTAAGCAACTGTATCAATTCTTCAGTGGTCATTAAACGTACCAACTCATACAAAGTAACTTGGAAACTATCACTGGGCAATTTGTTTGGTTTGGGATGATGTGCATCTCTTGCAATGCCCCTCTCAGCCTCAGAGGCTGTGTCTGGGCCAGCAGGAGAAAGAAAACTCTTAGCCCCTTTAAGAACTGCACCCCCCCCACCCACCCACCCCTTCATGGGTTTGAGAAGAGGAAGAGGAGGGGGATCTTTGGTTGATTGGCTGGACAGATGCATGCAGAAGTCTATCAGCTCCCACACACCGAAAGGGGAAGGCTTATAAGTCCTCTCCCACTGCCTGGAAGAACCATTCTGCACGAGGAAAGTTCTTCCCTCCCTGCCTTGGGGTTACAGGAGGACAGAGTTTCAGGGCCTTGCTGTGGGTATCATGTAAGGAATTTTTCCCTCACTGCCAGCTTAGCCAGGCAGAATGACTTTTTTGCCTTCCTTTCAGCAGCCCAGGGACCCAGTGGTAGGTTAAGTTAGGCTGTAAAATTCACACTGTTGCAACTTAACAGGTGCCCAGTGCAGGTACTTGTTCAATAGGGAATCTAGTTCCTAAAAAAGTGGAATTGGACGTGATTAGGAGAAGGCATCTCCTAAAGAAGGTGGGGGTGGAGTTGGGGTGCCTAATGTCCAGTATAGTGAGGAGATAACCCCCTTAAACCTCACATAAGGGTAAGGCAGTGGGGTCCCAGCTATGGGCTGGGATCAGGTTAGTTGGGGAACAGATTACACAGGTACAACAACCTGCACTGGACAAGTTATTGCTGGATAGTTCCCAGATGTGTTACTTAATAAAGTTATGACCAGTTAAATCACATTTCCAGTGGCTTGTCTGTCTTTCTGCAGTGTTCATGACAATGCTACTTTGCATACTTTCATATGCAGGGAGGCTCCAGAATGAAAGCACCATTTGATGAGCAATTCAAGTGAGGCAAAAGAGAGACTGACTATTGTGCTCCTGTGACTCCCAACAGCCTAAAAAGCTGAACCAAGGTTTGTTTTTAAATGCACAGAAACTAACATTTGTCTGAAATGTAAGATTTTTCTGAAACACAAACGGAAGTGCGGGGTTAAAGTTTCCATTCCATCCCTAACTAATCACATAGTGCCTAGATTTTGGAGCACAAACAATACATTATCTATGCACCTCACTGTGAGCTGGTCTCAGAGCCCTTCAGACAAATTTGGGATGGATTAAGGCTGGCATCCCATCAGAGAGAGTTATTTTAATGTTGTTTGTTGTGTGTGTTAGCATCCCGAAGAAAAGTTCTGAGCACATTACATATATAGCAACTTTCAAGGCTCCAATAATTCTTTTCTTGCTTCCTGAGTCATGACAAACTCATGAAAAATGTATTTAAAGGCTGCAGTGATATTTTATTTGCAAATATGCTGTGATCTCCACTTTTAAACACTGATGCATTAAAATACACTTTTAAATAAGAGACAACATTTAACACAAATTAACAGCACTGACACTTGAATTTACTGCTGAAATGAATAGCCACATAAAGCTTTCCAGAGAGGCCACACAATAAACCAATAAAATTACTCAAAAAGTTTATTGATTTTTTTAATATTTAGCAGCAACTCTGCTGATAAAATTTTGCTTTCTTTGTCATTTTTGCTGTACTGTAAAGCAAACTAGTTTTCCTACACACATACTACTAAATATAAGAAATGCACATTTGAGAATTTAAGTATTCCAGATTTCATCCTCAAAGTTAAAAAAACATATCTGCTACCACACCACATTTGAAATCCAGATAAACGATGAAAAAGCTACCTCCACTCTATCACTTTACATACCACCTAGCACAACTGTGGTTATGCGTTTGACAATAAATCATACAAAACTGAGAAGAAGCAAGTAGCAGAAATTTAAAAAAAAGACTATTCATCACATCTCAGGGTTGGGGTGGGGAGCCCCATTTGCTTGGCATGTCTATTATCAAGGGACAATTTGTAGTAGAATTAATCTTTATTTATTAGTTATATGGTGCTATGACACCTGAGAGCTGAATACAAACACTGTCCGTGCTTGATCATATAATCTATTTCATGCAAAGAGCAAAATAAAATGGCAATAGGCCAAGTAGAGTAGGAAGGGAAACAGGACAAGTAAGAAGGAACAGATGCTACTGATGGTACACGTGGGTTGATGTCTATTTTTAAACTGAAATTCTCATGGCCGTGCCCAGTGTTCCATCCCACATGTCAAACACAAAACAAACTTTCTCCAAATCTGAAGTTTTACTGCTTCAGGACGAGTCATAGTACTGGTATCATTCAGTAAATGCTGACTAGTGCTCTTACCTGCCTTCCCTGATGAGTTCCTCTGCTGATTCGATTTGCTTATTAAGTTTCTTTACTTGTTTATAGTGAGAAAAACACAGCTTATGGTCCTGGTCAAGTTTCAGACACTCTCGGACTTCACTTTTCATGCAGGAAAAAGAAACATTAAGGGATTTCAAAACGAAGTAGAGGACAGTATTTTTGAAAAAGCTGTCTGGAGTGACAGATTTTTCTGCATTGCATTCTCTCTTTCACTCAAGAGCATGTTAATGTGTGATATTTAATGAGAAACATCCTCCTGAGTTTACAGCTTTTTTCCCCCAGTACTTTATGTTGCCAGAAATTTATACTCGGCATAAAGTTATACTATATATTACAATATACACCTCTACCCAGATATAACGCGACCCGATATAACACAAATTCAGATATAACGCGGTAAAGCAGCACTCCGGGGGGGGCGGGGCTGCGCACTCCACTGGATCAAAGCAAGTTCGATATAACGCGGTTTCACTTATAACGTGGTAAGATTTTTTGGCTCCCGAGGACAGTGTTATATCGGGGTAGAGGTGTATTGTTCTCTAGTATATATTTCCAACTGTTTTGTCCGGCATTTGATAGTTATTTGACACAACTATCTGTGATGACTTATTTTCCAGTATATTCTTACTCCACACATACCATTACAGTCCATGTTATCATAAAAACATTGTACACCTCCTAAACCAGGACAGACCACTCTGATGGGACTCGGATACTTGACTCAAAAGATGTCAGTTTAATTTTTAAAAACCTCTTCAGAGAATGCTTATTTGCCTAGAACCCATGTGGCAGGAGCAGTATATTTTGAAATAGGCCAGTGTTCTTTGAAATTCCTAAAATGCAAGGGTGCTAATAAGGAAAGTCTTGGATTGGTACAGCTGTCATCCTGTCATGTTTTAGGTCATGTCTCAAAAGGATAATGAAAATGCTGATATATGTCTCTGCTAAGAGCAAAGTAAAGTCCTTATAGCATGAAGCCAAGACAACCTAAGAAGGAAGGGACAATCAGAGGAACAGACATGAAGTTGGGGGCCTGAGGAGTAGTAGTAACCTCCCTCATGAAGTCCCAGAGCTACAAAACTTTTATCTTTCTAACTAAATCTCCTAACATACTCTAGCTCGTTTTTCACATCCCAGAAGAGTGAGTGCAGATGCTTCTTTTTGCTTTTACGGATAACTTCTCTCCACTGTATGTTTCAAACAGTGTTTTGCTTAACTGCACTTACAGCTTGGATTTGGCCCATGAATGGGAAGAAAATTGATGTGGCCTGAATGTCCTAGGAGACAAAATAATCTCTCTATCCTTGAAAAAAGAGAGAACAAGTGGGGTCGTCTTCTTCTTAGCATATGAACAACATGCCTCAGGTGGCCCATGACCAGGATTCATCACTGAATTTGGTCCACCGGTTGGATCATTAGCCTCCCCAGCCCGGGCACTGACTGAGTGCAACGTGAATGCTGATCCATACCCCAACAAATGGGGTTCACTGATGTATAGCTATCCAAGGTCACCTCAAAAAAGGTGGGGGGTTGAGAGGGGATACAATCTTCATCCTTAGAGATAACATACCTGCTGGAAGAGGATCCATGCTAGCATGAAATAAATACCCAGGCTTAAGTAGAGAACCACACTCATTTGAGGTTTCCAAAATCCCTGCCCTCATTCATTCTGACATCCATTCTACTAACAAGGAAGGGAGAGAAACCTAAAAAGACAACAACTCAGGATAGTAAGCTGCAATCCCCTGTTGTCTCAATTTCCCCCATCTCTGACTCAGCAGTTGCTTTTCAGTAGAAGTACTCTGTGACAGACAGCAGGGAGCAGACTCTCTTCCAGAAGATTCTAATGATGCCCTCTATCCAGCTTTTATTATGTGAGTGAAAGCAATGGACATTGCCTTCTCACTGCCCTGAATTCATCACAGCTTGTCAAAGTACAAGAGCACAGAGGTTGAACTGTAGCCAGACTTAGTCTGAATGAACTTCAATCTGAGTACAAGTGAGATGGGGTTTGAATGATCTGGGGACTGGAAGAGAGAAGACAACACAGATGGCACTGAAAAGCAAAGTATTTGCTGATAGTATACTGAGTCCTTGATCCCTCAGCCCAAAGTGTTTCAATGACCAATATCTTTTTCAAAGCAGTTGAGACCATCTGGACTGTCTCCAGTCTCAATCCCCAAGTCTCATCTGTATCCATATGCGAGTAGATTTTTCCACTTAGAGACTATCCATGAAACATTCTCCAAATACATTTGCAAGAGCTCTCCATGGAAGGCCTTTCAGCTGTATTTGGATCAGTTCATGCTTGACCAATCTGGCCACCCTTCTTCACTAATTCCTCCTTTTTCACTGTGCCCATTTTCTTTTGTTTGACAGACTAGCTGGCTTTTTCTGAGCCACTAGAGGAGCTGCAGTCTCTATCCATAGAGATGCAACACACACCATACTTTATTAGGTTATTTTAATTATTAGTGTTCATCTTATGCAGAGTTCCAGGCACCATATCTTGTGCTAAAACACTGATAAACAAGAACTGTACAGAGACAGGCCAATAAGTACTTCCACACAATGACTATGTTGACAAAAGTGTCTGCACTAATCCTACCACTCACTCATTTTGCCTTTCATTATAGCAGATGGGCCCAACTTCCTTGCCATGGGCTTTGTGTTTTCATTTTTGCTATTACAAACAATGGTAAAGTTACCTGAGTGACAGTTCATGGTCCCCCAACTGGTAGTATATTGTGCTGATTTTATAGAAGGCTTCAGTGTTATCATTCTTCAGTTTGGTAGCAGCTTTTAAGTCACTAATGGCTTTGCCTGGTTCTCCTTCCTTTATATAGCATTCAGCTCGAAGCTCCCGCAGCTCTGCATCCCAAACGCAAACCTTAAGAAACCAAAATGAAAGCTAGACTTTGATCTATAAGCATTTCACTTGTTTTTAAATCCTACCTAATTTCATATTGCCTCTTGTGATGGATCACTGTTCTACTCATGTAGAGTGCTTGAAATTTAACATCAATGCACTTCCCAGAGAGCAGAGATATTTCAAAGCTGTTCCTCCAAAAGATACCAGAAAATAAGTTATTTAGAAATGCAATTTGTAACCCTGCAATGAGCCTACTCAGGGAGGCATGCTTGAACTCTCAGCACTGCTGGAAAGAACTGGGACAGTGCGAGCCTGAAGGAGGGAAATCGAAATCCTAAATTATTACAACTTCCCCCCATTACTACGGAAGAGAAGAATTGTGATGGCTGAGGTGTCTACCGTCCAAATAGACATCTGAAGGAGGTTTCTATATCAACATGGTCTGTGCAGGTCTGTCCTTACTTTTGGCAGTACAGGTTTAGAGAGGGACAACAACCAATCTCTCTAATAATCGACTGTTAATGTTTTTCCTGGATATAAAAATGAGTTTCTCCTTCTGAAATAAATATGTGGGAGGGTTTGTTAAAAAATGACAAGGCATAAAACCAAAACATTTCATGTTTTTCTTAACTCAGTTTTAAATGGCTAGGTTTAATCCTACAACAGTCCCTTCCCCCCCGCATCCCACCCCTTCTCACACTTTGACTCTTTTACAGTTATGAAATAAATGCTAAAATTGACAAATAATTGAAGTTAATGTGATATACCCTCAAATAGTATATCATTTTGTTACATCTAACAGAGGGGACTCAGAGAGATAGCACCTTACTCTGAATAGTTATAATGACAAAAATAAGAGTATGATTGTAATATAGATATAATTACATTTACCTTCAACAAATAATCCACTAATTCTTTTATTACTGTTTTCGGCTTGAAGGATTTGTCTGCAATATCCATACAAAGCAACTTCAACATTGCATAAAAGCAATGTACATATTTTGACATATGAGAAGACTGTATTTAAAATGTTTAATAAAGCAATAGAGAGTACATACAACTAAGTTACAAAATGCAACTAGGTTACCAGATCAAACTTTAAATTAGGAATTGAGTATATACATTTTTATTTATTAAAATTCTTCCTCAGGGAATTGTACAAGATTCATTTATAAAATTTCAGTCCTAGCTAGACTGAGTATAAAGGCAAATAAGAGTAATTTATTTTGTAGATAAATGACACTTCTCAGAAGCACAGTAATGAACTAATCATTAAGCAAGCATGTATTTAACTTACATCCTGGACCAAAAAAAGTTAGAATTATGTAAATGTAAGTGTTTCTATTCCAAATTTGTGTAATTTAATGAGTACAGATAATGGCGGACAATTCTGCATTATCTGTACTTTACCATCATCATTAAATGTCAAACAAGAGTGAAAACATTTGAAGTTATAGATCTCGCAGCAACATTAATTTTGTCTCGTGTATTTCTAAAATTACATGCATATCATAGATGCTTTGTTCACCATAACAGAATGTGTCTAAAAATCTGGGGTAGGAGTTTCTTACAATATTTTCTTACATTTTTTAGAAAAATTGAAAAACAGCATGCTAGTACACTTTTGAGTTGCCCACATCTGAATATGTGATCAGTGACTGAAGAGTCAAACATCAAGACGGGATACTACAATTCGAGTATCTGAGGATAAGGATGTGCGTATGGATACCAGTGTGTATGTTAGCTGCATACTGTGTTTGATCCTTCACTACTTTTCTCTAACCAGTTTCCCCTACCTCCCCAAGTGAGGAAAGTACGCCGTTCTCACTGAGGATGTACATATACACTAAGTACTAAGTTCAACCCATTTGAGTTTCTTGGATAACTGAAGCATGACTGAGAAAATTTAAATTATGCGACACCTTTTTCATACTGGTAAAATTCCATTCAAACCACCATGTCCCAAGAATACTGAACTTTGGACTGAGGAAAAGGACAAGAAATTTAAACACAAAAAAAGTATTAACAAAAAGTCATCTATACCAGAAGGCTAGGTTAAAAATGGAGCAATTCCCCAACACTAAATCCACAATCTCCCTTTCTTTAGCGCTCTGTCCTGCCCGATGTTGACCACCCTCAGCTCCCAATGACCCCAATGGAAGTGGACAGCGCTCGGTAGGATAGAGCCAGCAACACTAATGTTTTTGCATCAGTGCAAACTTTAAAGTTCTATGTTAAAAAGAAACATACACATCTACCAAAGACAGAAATTCTTATTTCTCTTCAATTGTATTTCATGTAGAACTTACTTCTAGAATCTCATCAAGGAGTCTTATAGCAGTAATATAATCCTCCTGATGATACAGAGACTGTGCCTGTGAATGCAGGCGCTGCAACTCATCAGATTTCATCAGCTGAGACCGGGCTTCCTTTTCCTCATTATCACTGGGATTAGATTTGAGCTGTAAACATGAACAAAAAGAGAGAGACTGAACTCTGGTTTCTGGAGGTCTGATTTTGTTCTATTAACCATCTTGTACCATGGAGAACAAACCAAAGATGCTGCTGAAGTGAACTGAATCATTTAAAACTCCCTTGGAAATTTTTCTAATTGGGATGAAAGATTTCTTTGCCACTGCATAAACTGTTATAATCCAGAAAAATCCAGTTCCTTTTGCTCTGTACTAAAAGTTCATCACTTTGACACTTCCTTCCTATGTAGTATACCCCCTCAACTGTGTTCTACTTAATCCATCTCTCCCATTAGGCAGATACAAAATACAGGATTCTTTTATACAGTACTTCAAGGTTAGTAGAAGATCTACCTGTCTGATGTATTAGAAGCCTCACTGCAAATCAGGTATATTTACCTAATGAATTTATTGTGACAAGTTCAATGTTACTGTAGAGATGCAATTGTCACACCTCCTTAGAAAGGATGGCCACAGCAATCGATACAGATGTTTTAAATCCAAGGAGGGTTCACATGAATCAGTTGAGAACTCCTGGACTCTGGAAACCAAAAAATGTCAGACTTCATAAAAATCTTCTTTTAGACAAAGCCTGAAGGCCCTTGGTCCCCAGACGCTCTCCTTCTGACCAGACAACCACCAATACAGATTCTCTGACACTACTGTGACAATTTATTGTTTGAAGAGACAGGTGGATTTTGGCTATCCCCTTTTATCCCAAGAAGCTGTCCATATGTGGGGCTGTTGCTTTGCGTTTGGCAGGAATGAAGATCATAGCCTACAACAAGTTGGAGAGGGATGGATCACTATGAGTGGTCCCCAAGCACTCAACGACAAAAGAGATTTTTACGCAATGAGGTCAGGTGGATGTGATCTCATTTGCCATTAAGTCACATAGGTCATACTCCAAAGTAGATAAGAATCCAAACCCAATGTCAGACACATTTCATTTTGCCCTGGAGAAGAGGCCTCTTTATTCTGTTACCTAAATCCTGGGAAAGATTCACCAAGGGAGAGGCCAGGAGTTAAATCCTGACCCCACTGAAATCAATGGCAAAACTCTCTTGGACCCATTTCTTCTTTCCCTAATCTCAACATCCTTCTCTTTTATCTCAGTAGGAGATTGGGCTCTTCACCCGCCAAAAACAGGCCAACTACGTTAGCTGGAAATCTTCATTTCTCTAAACAGATTACGTAACTGGAAAAAAGGCAAGCAAACATTCTATGCAGAACACTAAACAAAAGGCATTTGTAAAGGGTAGTAAAGAACACCATCCAAGTGAAACAACTTGGAGAGTTATAGGTAGTTTAAACTGGGCACACAGTTGAATCAAATTACTATTTTGAGTCCACAGAAAAGTAAAATATTTTTCTGAGGTAAGTAATCATTCAAAGTGAGACACCCTGATTTGCTCAGGTAGTGCAGTTAGTGAAATGTATCTAAAACCAAAAGCTTTCTGAAGAGGAGAAATAATTGTCATGCATCAATGAGATTTAGTGGTAGAGTTAGTCATCAATTTATCAGGTTTTTGGAACAAATTAGAAAAAAGACGGTTACTCACCGTTGTAACTGTTGTTCTTCGAGATGTGTTGCTCATATCCATTCCATTAGGTGTGTGCGCGCCGCGTGCACGATCGTCGGAAGATTTTTACCCTAGCAACACCGGCGGGTCGGCTGTGGAGCCCCCTAGAGTGGCGCCTTCATGGCGCTGAATATATACCCCAGCCGACCCGGCGCCCCCTCAGTTCCTTCTTGCCGGCTACTCCGACAGTGGGGACGGGGGGCGGGTTTGGAATGGATATGAGCAACACATCTCGAAGAACAACAGTTACAACGGTGAGTAACCGTCTTTTCTTCTTCGAGTGCTTGCTCATATCCATTCCATTAGGTGACTCCCAAGCCCAACTTAGGTGGTGGGGTCGGAGTGAGACATTGCTGTGTGCAAAACCGCTGATCCGAAGGCAGCATCGTCCCTGGACTGCTGCACTAGTGCATAGTGAGCTGTAAACGTGTGGACTGATGACCAAACCGCCGCTCTACAGATGTCCTGGATCGGAACTTGCGCCAGGAAAGCAGTCGAGGAAGCTTGGGCCCTCGTGGAGTGAGCGGTGAGGTGCGGTGCTGAGACACCTGCCAGGTCATAGCAAGTCCGGATGCAAGACGTAATCCAGGAGGATAGGCGTTGTGAGGAGACCGGTGAGCCTTTCATTCGGTCGGCCACTGCAACGAAGAGTTGCGTCGTCTTTCTAAAGTGCCTTGTGCGGTCAATATAGAAGGCCAGGGCCCTGCGTACGTCCAGAGAATGCAAACGTTGATCCTGGCGAGTAGCATGTGGTTTAGGATGAAAGACCGGGAGAAATATATCCTGGTTGATATGAAAAGGAGAAACCACCTTAGGGAGAAAGGCAGGATGTGGACGAAGCTGCACTTTATCCTTATGGAAAACCGTGTAAGGGGGCTCGGATGTAAGCGCCCTGAGTTCAGAAACGCGCCTTGCTGAGGTGATGGCTACGAGGAAGGCTGTCTTCCAGGATAGGTACAGAAGTGAACAGGTGGCCAGTGGCTCGAATGGATGACCTGTGAGCTTGGAAAGAACCAGGTTGAGGTCCCACGTCGGAACGGGCTGACGTTGCTGTGGGTACATCCGGTCTAAGCCCTTGAGGAATCTAACGACCATCGGGTTAGAGAATACCGAAGACGCGAGTTCCCCTGGGTGAAAGGCCGATATAGCGGCCAGGTGAACTCTAATTGAAGATATCGCCAACCCTTGCTGTTTTAGGGAGAGGAGATATTCCAAAATGAGAGGGATAGGTGCCTGTAACGGGGACGTGGCTCGTTGTTCGCACCAACAGGAGAACCGCTTCCACTTGGCCAAGTATGTGGTCCGTGTTGAGGGTTTCCTACTGCTCAGCAGAATCTGTTGGACAGAGTGCGAGCACTGCTGCTCTGCCTGGGTGAACCATGGAGCAGCCACGCCGTGAGGTGGAGTGATTGCAGGTCGGGGTGACGCAGCCGGCCGTGGTCCTGAGAGATGAGATCCGGACATAATGGAAGCGGGATCGGTGTCCGAACCGAGAGTTCCAACAGCGTGGTGTACCAATGTTGTCTCGGCCACGCTGGGGCGATCAGAATCACCTGTGCCTGGTCTCTGCGCAATTTGAGCAGTACCTTGTGGACCAGAGGAAACGGAGGGAAGGCATAAAACAGGTGGTCCTTCCAGGGAAGGAGAAACGCATCCGAGAGGGAGCCGGGAGCTCGACCTTGCAGGGAGCAGAACACGTGGCACTTCCTGTTGTCTCGAGATGCAAATAGGTCTATCTGGGGAAACCCCCACTTCTGGAAAACGGAATGTATGATGTCCGGACGGATAGACCACTCGTGCGTTTGAAAGGACCTGCTGAGTCGGTCCGCCAGAGTGTTCTGGACTCCAGGGAGGAACGATGCCGTGAGATGGATTGAGTGGGCGATGCAGAAGTCCCACAGGCGAATGGCCTCTTGGCATAGCATTGACGAACGTGCTCCTCCTTGCTTGTTGATGTAAAACATGGCGGTGGTGTTGTCGATGAGAACTAACACACAGCGGCCACGTAGGAGATTGAGAAATGCCTGGCACGCCAGGCGCACCGCCATCAGTTCCCGAACATTGATGTGCAGGGCTATCTGGGGTGCAGTCCACAGGCCCTGGGTATGGTGTTCGTTGAGATGGGCGCCCCAACCCAGGGATGAAGCGTCTGTGACCAGGTGCAGAGAGGGTTGTGGGGCGTGAAACGGCATCCCCTCGCAAACCACCTTGTGGTCTAGCCACCATGTGAGGGAGGTCAGGACCGAGTTCGGGACCGTGACCACCATGTTCAGGCTGTCCCGATGTGGGCGGTATCTTGATGACACCCAGGTCTGGAGTGGGCGAAGCCGAAGTCTGGCATGCCTGGTTACGTACGTGCAGGAAGCCATGTGACCCAGCAGGGTGAGGCACGACCTCACCGTGGTAGTTGGGAAGGCCTTGAGTCCTTGAATGAGGCTCGTGATGGTGCAAAAGCGATTGTCTGGCAGGATGGCTTGTGCACGTCTGGAGTCTAGAACCGCGCCGATGAATTCTATTCTCTGGGTAGGTTCTAGAGTGGATTTGTCCTTGTTGAGTAGGATACCCAACTTGTTGAATGTGTGCACTATTATGTGGACGTGATCTCGAACTTGTTCTTTGGTGCGACCGCGTACCAGCCAGTCGTCTAGGTACGGGAACACCTGTATCCCTTGCCGACGAAGGTACGCTGCCACGACAGCCATACATTTCGTGAACACCCTTGGGGCCGAGGATAGGCCGAAGGGAAGGACTGCAAATTGGTAGTGCACCTTGCTTACCACGAACCGCAGGAAGCGTCTGTGAGGCGGGTAAATTGCTATGTGAAAGTATGCATCTTTCATGTCGAGGGCGGCGAACCAGTCTCCAGGATCGAGGGAAGGGATAATGGCCCCCAAAGAGACCATGCGGAACTTCAACTTTACTACGAATTTGTTGAGTCCGCGCAAGTCCAAGATGGGTCGCAGACCTCCTTTGGACTTGGGAATGAGGAAGTAACGGGAATAGAATCCCCTGCCCCTTAACTCCACCGGAACCTCCTCTATGGCCCCCATAGCAAGGAGCGTGGAAACTTCCTGTATAAGAAGTTGCTCGTGAGAAGGGTCCCTGAAGAGGGACGGGGAAGGGGGGGAGGAGGGGGGAATTGAAGAAAACTGGATAGCATATCCCCTGTCCACCGTGCGAAGGACCCAACGGTCCGAAGTTATAAGGGACCAGGTCCGGTGGAAATGGGAAAGGCGATCCCGAAAGGATGGGGCTGGATCCTGTGGGATGACTGGGGCGCCGTCCTCGACCGCACCTTCAAAAGTTCTGCCTGGGGCCTGAAGGTGGTCTAGGTGGCCCCTGGTTCTGACCAGGTTGAGGGCCGGTCCACCTTCTTCTACCACCTCGCCCTCGCCTCCGGGTCGAGTCCTGTCTCTGACGAGGCGGGGGGGGGGGTAGAAGCGCTGAGGCTGCGGTCTAAATGGCCTGCGCTGAGGGCCCACAACATGCATCCCCAAGGAACGCATGATCGTCCTGGAGTCCTTGAGGCTCTGCAGGCGAGAGTCCGTCTTTTCGGAAAACAGCCCTTGTCCTTCAAAGGGCAGATCCTGCAGGGTTTGCTGCAGTTCCTGAGGCAGACCCGAAACCTGGAGCCAGGAGATCCTCCGCATAGCGATACCTGAGGCCAGGGTTCTCGCAGCAGAGTCCGCTATGTCTAAGGAGGCCTGTAAGGAGGTCCGAGCCACCTTCTTACCCTCCTCCACCAGGGCTCCAAACTCCTCCCTGGACTCTTGGGGAACCAACTCCTTGAACTTCCCCATAGAGTTCCAGGAGTTAAAGCTATAGCGGCTCAAGAGCGCCTGTTGATTAGCCGCTCTAAGTTGCAACCCTCCGGCTGAGTAAACTTTACGGCCGAATAAATCGAGGCGCTTAGCCTCCTTCGATTTGGGCGCTGTGGCCTGCTGACCGTGGCGCTCCCTTGCGTTCACTGATGCCACCACCAGTGAACACGGCTGGGGGTGGGTATACAAGTACCCGTAGTCTTTAGACGGTAGAAAGTATTTCCTTTCCACCCCTCTCGCTGTGGGTGGGATAGAGGCAGGAGTCTGCCATATCGTAGATACATTGGCTTGTATCGTGCGGATCAGGGGTAACGCCACCCTCGATGGGGCATCCGCCCCGAGGATATTCACGATGGGGTCGTGCACCTCCACTATCTCCTCCGCCTGCAGGTCCATATTACGGGCCATCCGACGCAGAAGATCTTGGTGAGCCCGAAGATCTATTGGAGGTGGACCTGTGCACGATGTGCCCGCCACTGCCTCATCCGGAGAGGAAGAGGAAGATGCCTCCGGTGGGACAGGATCCAAGGGAGGGTCCTGGGCTCCCTGCTCCTGGGCCGGAGCATCACCTGCGCTTGAGTCCAGGGCGTCAGGTGGTGCGGACACGGAAGCCTCCATGCCCCCTGGCGGAGGCCGAGAGATGGTGGACTCCGGGGCCCTTCTAACAGAGTGACCGGAGCGAGAGGTCGAAGCAACTGGAGCCCCTTGCGCCTGATGGTACGCCCACAGGGTCCAAAACGACCAGTGAGATGGGCCATGAGAATGGTCCTCTGTTATGTTCTGCCAATGGCCCAAGTCCTGTTCCTCGGCTTGCCCTTGAGGGGGGTATGCCGATCTCGAGAGGTCCTCCGAGGAGCGAGACCCCGATCTCGATGGCCATGGTGGTGCCGAGAGCGTCGAGACGATTCCCGTGGGCTGCGGTGCCGCACGGTGCCGGTCTGGAGATGATCTATCTCCACGCGGTGCCGGCGATCGGTGCCGGGACCGCGACCGGTGCCGATGACCTCGTCGGTACCGGGAGTCGGATCTGGACCTCGACGAGGACCTGGAGTATGCCCGGTACCGGGAGCGGCCTCTCGACGTCGAGCGGCGACCGTAGCGGTGCCGAGAACTACGTCTCGACGTTGATCGGTGCCGACGATCGTATCGGTGCCGAGACGTAGAGCGGTGCCGCGAAGAAGATCTTGGCCGCGAGTACGACCGGTGCCGAGGTGATATTCGGTGCCGGGACTGCGAGCGGCGTGGGGACCTGCTTCGGGACCTGGATCGGTGCCGAGGTTCCAGCCCTTGCGATGGAGGGCGCATCAAGGCAGGTTTCCCCCTCGACTGGACCGGGCGAGGCAACGGTGCCGTCGGTGCCGGTGGTTGAGGCGGTGCCGGCTCCGTGAGAGCTATTAAGTCTCTCGCCGCCGCGAAGGTCTCTGGCGTCGACGGGAGGCACTGTATCACCGCCTGCCTCGGTGGAGACGTCGTCTGCACCGGACTCAACGGCCTCGGCGCCGGAGTCGACGGTGCTGGAGGCACCTGTTTCCGGTGCTCCACCGGCGTACGCGGCTCTACCCCCGGCACTGGGGGAGCCAGCGTCTTCGGCACGGAGGTCCCCGTCTTATGGGCTTTCGTATGCCCTGGGGATAATGACCGGCGCCGAGGCACTTGCTGTGCTTTCGGTGCCGACGAGGTCCGGTGCCGGGAAGGCTCATCTGACGCCACTCGCGTGGTCGTCATGGCCGGTGCCGCCGGGGCACTGCGCACCGAGGCGCTAGGTGCCGGGGCCTGACTTGTAGATGGAGCGTCCGGACTAAGTGCCGCCTCCATCAGGAGTTGCCGGAGCCGAAAGTCCCGCTCCTTCTTGGTCCTTGGTCTGAAGGCCTTACAGATCTTGCACTTATCTGTTTGATGGGACTCTCCCAGGCACTTCAGACAGGAATCGTGCGGGTCGCTCGTGGGCATAGGCTTAGCGCAGGAGGCGCACAGCTTGAAGCCGGGAGCGTTGGGCATGAGCCCGGCCCCGCGGCCGGGGGAGAAAGGGGGAGACGACCCCCTTAATCCCCTGAACTATTATAACAACTAGACAACTCTTAAAACTATTGAACTATTTAACTATAAACAGTAGGACTATAACTATAACTATAACTGCGAATAACGAACTAAGCTAGGGAGAGTGGAGAACAGCTAAGCAGCGCTCCACAGTTCCAACGACCGTCAGGGGCGGTAAGAAGGAACTGAGGGGGCGCCGGGTCGGCTGGGGTATATATTCAGCGCCATGAAGGCGCCACTCTAGGGGGCTCCACAGCCGACCCGCCGGTGTTGCTAGGGTAAAAATCTTCCGACGATCGTGCACGCGGCGCGCACACACCTAATGGAATGGATATGAGCAAGCACTCGAAGAAGAAATATAACTTGTTTGCCATTGTTATTTTGTTTTTGCTTCCAACATTCTGAGGTCTCAACAAGTCTGGGCTTGTGGTCATAAAGAATATTTTTATTCTTCCAGTTTGAAAAAAAAATATCATGATTAGAAAATTCCTCTACAGCCAGCAGAATGAAATAGCCATGCATCTTCCTCATTCCCTTTACCAATGAATGCAGGGACAAGTAAGCGAGGAATCACAAATAATCCCTGACAGAGTTCAGATGGGTAGGGAGAAGGATAAAGCTTCAGAGATCACAAGAACTGACCGTCATATTGTGAGGTAGGGAAAGAGTTGTCAATTCTAGTGATATAAACTAAAGGTCTGATCCAAATCCCATTGTTTTCTATGTGCTTTGGCAAGGCTCCGACTACATTAAATCATAGGATACAACCAGCTAAAAACCCAGGATGATCCTCAAGTACGTTTCTATCAATGCAGACATTCCAAAACCGTACACACCCCAATTCAGTATTTTTCTGCACTGAATCATTTACTTTATTTCAAGTCCTAATATGTGTTGGGATTACCCAACAAAACGAGCCTGACTTCAAGGTGGGTGCAGAATGGGGCTGGAGAAAGGGAAGATGTAGGGAAAGCATTTTACAACATATTCCCTTTTGCAGACTGCTTGTCAGGTTAACAAAACCTGCATCTTTTCTATGGTTATTTTAGCAAGGAATAGAACCTACCAAGTATATAAACAATGCCTTTTTGATGCATTATGAATGAGACATCAAGAAAAAAACAGGCACTGGTAATCTCTTCTCTACCAGTAGGCATGAATGAAGCAATAGGCTTTAAAATTCAAGCTGGGACTAGAAACATATTTCAGCTTCTCAGGATTACATAACTACTTCAGAAGTCAAAAATCATAGCACATGATTTAGCAAAATCTGACAAAAATATAATACACACAAAGGTAAACTTCAGGAACTTGTGCGAGAGGAGTATGGTTCATAGTGTTCATTTTAACTTTATATATCCTTCTCCCCCGCCACATACTTGCTTCACTACATATTAGAAACTTCTCTATATATTTCCAGGTCAAATACTGATTACCATAACATGCAATGGTCTTTGATTCCTCTACTGCCACTAGAGGTCACAACTGCAGCATCAAAATATTCATGCACTGAAATACTTTTTCATTTCCAAAAATCTAATCTATTATTACTACCTACAAAATACTGTGGTTAGAGCTGAGGTTGAACGAGTGCTTTTGCACAACTGGAGGTGTTCGGCATGGGTGGCTGTATACTGGAGATATAAAGGAGTTTGTTGTTGAGTGCAGGTTCCTGTAAATTCATGTGGGTGTTACTAGAGGGTTGCACAGTAGAGGGTCTGAAGGCCAAGCACACACCGAATGAGAGAGCAGCATATGAAGCTTCTGCCAGCGATGTGCTAGCAGCAGCAGAAGGTACCAGAGAAATGCCTCTGCCTGAAGCAATTTGATAGATGGAGAGAAAGTGTAGGGAGTGGGGGAGGCATAACAGAACTGGAGGGGGCCAGAGACGGGGTTGCGGAGGGTTACAGACACTGTCCAGCTCCTGCACTCAGATCTGCTTTGTCCTTTATCCTCCAATTATTCTTTAACCTGCTCCCCCATCCCTCCTGACCCCAGAATTTCAATACTCCTCTCCCACCAGGACCCTCTTATACCTCCCTTCCCTCTCCTACCCTACAAGTCCTGGCTAGGAAGTTCTACAAACATGCACACTGGCCCTTTTCCTTCCACAGTCTATATTACAAAGGTTAAGCCAATAAACCCCTGGTACTATACAAAAAGAGCCTGCTTCCCTCATCAGTGCCCTCCACTCCCCACCTCTGGGTCTTTGTTTCTCTACCACCTCTGACCATCCGTCTGCTGCCTGCTGCTTTTGCCCTCCCCACTATTCACCTCACCTTATCATCCTCTAGGGCCTCATTCTTTCCTTCCCCTAAAATATCCCCCCATGGCATGTGAATCAAGGTTGCCCTGGATGCTAATGTTGCCTAACTAGTGATTTTTTTAAATGAGTTTAAGTGAATTTCTAACTATAGAAGTTGCTGTTTACTATAATTAATGAACAGTTATAGCATTGTTCCTTGACCCTGACCACCCTATTGCATTATGAACTATTACAGAGCACTTAATGCAAACCAAAATTCCTGGAGACATACATAGCTGATACTAAAGGAAACTGTGAATAAATCTGAAGCATCAGTGTTATAGCTACACAGTTCAGATGCTGATCCAGTGCAGGCACAAGAGCACTGCAGCTGGAGTTGTGGTGATAAGTGACAGCCATGTTTAACGATAACTTCTCCCAACCAGACACAGGTTACCAAGTAACGACTATTTCCTTCCCCCTCGTACACAATGAGACAAAAGCAGTATTTAGGGGTTACTGAAACAATGTTTTTCATCATAAGGATGCCCCACTAGGTGCACTAGACAGGATTTATTTGTAATGTTCGAAGTTCAACTCCTGGGGGGAAAAAAAAAAAAAAAAAGTTCTCCAAGTAAAGAGAAGACTAGGAGAATGAAGTCATCCTCCACACTCCACCTAACAAGCAAGCCAAGAATGATGGACAGTTCTCTCTACCTATTCCTCCTTTGGAAGAGATAAGAGGTATGGGGCTGGGGAACGAAAGGAATACATTCACATCCCTGTCAGAACAAGGGATGCAAGGACAGATGTTTACCTGTCTACTCTCACAGTTCTGCATTGTGACCACCATCCTTCATGCAAAGGAATCTATCAGAGCTGATCTATGATGCTCCTTAACTGAGTGAGGAGGCAACAATAGAGAGATGTGAGATCTATCATATTCTCCTCACTGGCTATATCCCTGGACTCCTAAATCCTGTTGGAAAACACCAGGAATCAGACTCCAGGAAACAGACCCAGGAATCTGCTACAGCACTGCAGAGCCCTGCCACTAGGCTACCTATAAATAACTTATCTTCCCACCATTCTGCATAATTTGAAAATTGTTTATGTGGTTATTGTGTGAAGGATGCTATCAAACACAATAGTGATTTACTGATGGAAAACAACATACCACTAGTTGAGCCAATATTTAAAATTGTTTGCTTGGAAAAAAGATTTTAATAAGCCAAACATTTTATGCTTTTATAAGAAGCAACTTAAAAAAATATTACCATGATGCCTGAATTGTACATCTGAAGTTTGTCACAAAGCTTTTTAGCCATAAAAATGACTCCAGCAGCAGTACAAGCTATAAAAATATACTGCAATGACCTATTAAAGGCACAACTGCGAACTATACCAATGCAAAGAAAAGAAAGGAAGAATAGCAAGAGGCCAATATGGATCCAACCAGGAGCTCTTTAATGAAAAACAAAAAGGAGTCCTACGGCAAGTGGAAACATGGACAAATTGTTAAGGAGGAGTACAAAGGAATAGCACAAGCATGTAGGGACAAAATCAGAAGGGCTAAGGCACAAAATGAGTTACACCTAGTAAAGGACATAAAAGGCAACAAGAAAGGGTTCTATAAATACAACAGGAGGAAGAGAAAGACTAAGTGAAGCATAGGTCCCCTACTTAGCGGGGACAACATGAAAAAGGCAAAGGTGTTTAATCACTATTTTGCTTCAGTTTCACTAAAAAGGTAACTAGAGGACTACAGAAGGACAAACACGGTACCTAACATTAAAAAGGGGAACAAAGAGGATTTGGGGAATTATAGACCAGTCAGCCTAACTTCAATATACGGAAAGATACTGAAACAAATTATTAAACAATCAGTAAGCATCTAGAGGATAATAGTGTAATAAGGAATCACCAACATGATTTGTCAAGAACAAAGCATGCAAAACCAACCTAATTTCCTCCTTTGACTGGGTTACTGGCCCTGCAGATAGGGCTAGAGTTGTAGACGTGATATGTCTTGATTTTTATTTAGTAAGATTGTTGACAGTCCCACTTGATATTCTCATAAGCAAACTAGAGAAATGCACTCTAAATGGAATTAGTGTAAGATGGGTGTACAACTGATTGAAAAACAAAGAAGTAGTTATCAATGGCTCGCTGGCACATGTAGAGGGCTCCCACAGGGATCGGTCCTGGATCCAGTATTATTCAGTATTTTCATTAATGACTTGGATAACAGAGTGGAGAGTATGCTTATAAAATATGCAGGTAACACCAAGCTGGGAGGGGTGCAAGCACTTCAGAGGACAGGATTAGAATTCAAAATGACCTTTGTAGAACTGGTCTGAAATCAACAAGATGAAATTCAATAAAAACAAGTGCAAAGTACTTCACTTACGAAGGAAAAAAATTAACTGCACAACCATAAAATAGGAAGTAAGTGGCTAGGTGGCAGTACTTCAGAAAATCTGTAGGTTACAGTGGCTCAAACTGAATACAAGTCAATAATATGATGCAGCTGTGAGAAAGGCTAATATTCTGGGGTTTAACAACAGGAGTTGTATATGTAAGACATGGAAGGTAACTGTCCTACTCTACTCAGCACTGGTGAAGCCTCAGCTAGAGTATTGTGTTCAATTCAGGGTACCACACTTAAGGAAAGATGGGGACAAAGTTGAGACAGTCCAGAGGAAAGCAACAAAAATGATAAAAGTTTTCAAAAATCTGGCCTATAAAGAAAGGTTAAAAAAAACTGGGCATGTTTACTCATGAGAAAAGAAGACGGGGAGGGGAGAGACTCATAACAGTCCTCAAATATGTTAAGGGCTGTTAAAAAGAGGACAGGGGCCACTTGTCATGTCTACTGAAGGTAGGACAAGTAGTAAAGGGCTTAATCTGCAGCAAGGGATATCTAAGGTTAGATATTAGGAAAAACTTGCTAACTATAAGGATAGTTAAGCTCTGGAATAGGCTTCCAAGGGAGGTTGTGGAATCCCCATCTGCAACAAATCGGCACAAACTCCCAAAATTGTGAGTTACTGCATTGCCCCTCTCAGGGTCAGCAGGTGAAAGTTTTACTACCGCTAAAATGTGTGACAACACCATGACTTGCCAGATTATCTGCCTTGCAAGCAAACTCGTTAGAACACTCCCAGTTCAAACCTTGCCTTGCCAGTAAGGAACAATGAATCCCAATTGAAGTTCCCCAGAGACATCTCTCAACACCATCCAGCCCTCTTACTGAACACTCACAAAAGTAATTAAATTCGTTGCTCCGTTAAAGAGACAATACACTGCAACCTGTTAGCTTAACTGGTATTAATTCACTCTTCCCTTCAATCAGTGCACTGAACACAGGAAAAATAACGCAAGTTTATTTAACAAAAGGACATAGGATTAAGTGATACCGAGTATAAGGATAGAAAGGGTTACACGCAAACAAGAATAAATATATGCTTCTAAGACTAAAACCTAACGGATTAGATTGTCTTGTTTAAAGGAGTGTTTCTCATCAAGTCTTTTCCACTATGGCTGATCAGAGTCTCTGGCCAGGACCCTTCACAGATCTCATAATGCTCAGTTCCTTTGTCTCTTCAGGTGAAGGATGCCAAAATGGCATTTTCTCTCTCCTTATAAATTCCCAAAGTGCATGGACCCTGCTTCAAGAGGCAGGAAGACTTCCTGGGAGTGCAGTCTCCATCCCCCATTTGTTAAGTGGGGGAAGACTTAAGTGGTCATCTTCCCCCAGGTTGCTCTCCTGATGGCTCTGTTTACCTTGCATGTAAGTGTACCTTCATTCTCTCTGCCTAATGACCAGGCTGGTCAGACAAGCAAATACACATTCCTTTATCTAGGACAGACTGGGCTTATGAATGTGCCAAACACATTTTAAGAACATAAAATTCTAGCACAAATCCATAACTTGGTCTACACACCTCACACATACATCATGCAAAAATATTAAAGATCAGTAAGTTATTAGTTTTCCATGCCATCTTTTGGGCATATCTCATGACAAGCGTGTTAGGTGTGATGAGTATTTCAAGCCTGACAAGAGTTGCTGACAGAGTAGTGAACCACCACTGGGCTTCCGTGTCAAACCATCACTGGAGATTTTTAAGAACAGTTTGGACAAAAACCTGTGAGGAATGGTCTAGGTTGACTTGGTCCTGCCTCCAGTGCTGGGGCCTGGACTTGACCTCTCAAGGTCCCTTCCAACACTACATTTTCATGATTCTATTACCGTCATAGGATAATGTAGGTAATCAAGATATCACTTATTACAGCTTAATTAGTATATTAGCAGTGACATAAAACTGAAGCAGCACAAATGAACTAGAATGATTTTAGAAATAAACTACATGGGAACCATTTACACTTTATGCACTGGGCTCGCTTAGTTAACCTAAAGTGATCATGTGTCACTCGGAGCCAATTCAACAATTTATTGCACTGTGTAGAATCCACTTGCTCCTTGGAATTGTAAATTCTTTGGGTCAGGATTGTGTTATTTAGTAATCAAGTTCTCCAGGGCATCATTCAACTGCCTTAACTCGGAGATCGTCCGTCTTCTTGCAATCCCCTGCCTTGTTCAATATATACCTTCCAACTTAAGGCATGCTTAATTCTGGCATTTCCTAACTTTTGAAGTGCTTAACTTTGCAACTTTAATAATGTTCTTTTAACATAGGTTTTTGGGTGTAATTTTCTAGCTTTTTAAAAAAAAAAAAAAAAAGCAAACTGAAAAAAAAAAACCCACCTAATTTTGTCCTGTGGTTTCATATTGACACTGACATGGGTCATTAGCAGGGCTGGAACCTTTAGATCCACCACACCAAACCTCTGCACAGTCAGGGTGGGAGGGCCTCTGTACTGTAGAACTGCACAGAGACAGACTGCAGTATGCCTCGTAGAGGCAGCAACAGGCTGCCAAGCATAGGGAGAGGAACAGTTTCTGACAGGTCCAAGGAATAATGGAATGACATTGAGCAAACAAAAATTCAGGCTGAATATCAGGGGGATGGAAGGAAAACTCATCTAACAGGGAGATCTGTTAGGCTGTGGAACAGTCTCAAGGAAAGTTGCAGAAACCCCATTGTTTGAGTTACTAAAAATTGGAGAGGAAACACATTAGAATATCCTCTACGGGAAAGTCCTGCACTGGCAGGGGAATAAACACAACTTAACTAAATTCCCTTCCCCATTTCTCATCTTCGATATTTACAATAATGCTAGATTACTAAAGTGAGGGGAGAATGGCACTCCCCAAAAAGCTGCACATTAGATTGCCTTCTCTATTTGCTGCTACCACTGTTACTACAGGGTAAATAATTTGGGGGCCTAGTCTAATATCAACATGGGGTGCACCTCTCAGAGACTGAGAAACCGAAGATAGCACTTTGGGTATCTCTGCTCTCATGCTGCCTGAAATAATGGTGTTAGTTTGTATTGGACTAGAAGAGGATGGTTTGCTTCACCCACAACTAAAATAGACCTTCTACACACACACACACACACAGACCATGGATAAATAATGTGACATATTTGTAACTGAAGCCTGTGCTAAATTAGGAAAATATAAAAATAATTTGTAAGTACACAACGTTCAAAGTTGGTTAGTCTTTGCTGACACCTAGTGAAACTATAAGAATCTTCAATTTATGGCTTTTAAATATCTATAATTCCTCCATGCTCAAAAAAAACACAAATTCATCTCTAAGAGAGACAGAACATCTCTATTCACAACATATTCACTGTAGTCTACATATACTAGTTGGTGCTTAACAATCAAATGTTCACAACTGGAAGCAGTTTAAACAAGTCTGTCAGCAAGGCCCTTTGCAGTAGTTTCTTGGTTTTTGCACGATTCAGGTGCAGCAAACTTGATATCTGTCACTTATCACCCATCTGCTTTTGGAAAGACTTTCTTCACACCAGTGCTAGAGTATTCTTCCGGGGAGGCTGGAAGTCACATAGAGAAAGGTACCATGTGACTTGATGAAGCCTCCTTTTTTCAGAGAGTCCCTTATCCTGCAAACCACTTAACACATCAATATTCCCATTTATATCAATACAATTAATCACATGCTTGACTAAGTGTAGTGCTGGATCAGGGCCCAGAAGAGGATGCTGACCTCTTCTCCAACTAGGGTGACCAGATGTCCCCATTTTATAGACCAATTTTTGGGTCTTTTTCTTATATAGGCTCCTATTACTGCCCACCCCCTGTCCCGATTTTTCACACTTGCTGTCTGGTCACCCTATCTCCAACTCTCTTCCTAGTGACTTTGATTGTGTGGCTGCTAACAAGAACAACAGAAATATTAGATATGAAGCATCTGAGAAACCCTGTTGACTATTCAACGCCTTGGAGCTGTACAAAGAGACAGAATAGCCATTCCACTGAACAATAATTCTCTAGAGCTAACTAGCGACCTCTGGTTAACATGTGGCTCTGTCTTGCCCACATTCAGACAAGAAAATAGACTTTACCAGGTGCCAACATGGGTATAATATTTAATGATGACACACTAGTGCGTTTACAAAGGAGAGGTCTGAGCTGCCCAGGAGGAGCCAAAAGTTGTTTTATAAGGAGAGAAGGGAGGAATGAGCCGCCTGCATTGCTATTTTGTTCGGGTTTTTTTTTTAGGGGAGCGGGGGAAAATGAGGTTGCTTCTCCACAAGAAGAGTGTCTTCCCTGCACATCCAAACCCCAACTGAATTAATTTAGGCTGGGCCTTATGTCTCTGAAGCCCCTACTGTCACTGTAGTATTTAAAAGGGTCTTCCTGCTCCTCTCTCTCGCCCCTTAAAGGTATAGCAACAGGTCCCTGAGAGAGGAAGCTAAGCTGCCCAAGAAAAGCGGATGGTTGTTTCTGAGGAGGGTAAAGGGGAGGGAGCAGTTAGATCACTACGCTAGCCTAGATAGGGACTCTCCCCCTGAGCTCCCCACCCTCACCTGGAGGGATTGAAAGACTGGTTTCTTCGATTCACAGTGAGAAAACAGCCTTAAGAACAGGCAATCAAAAGGGGTTCTACATTCTAGTCATCACTCAGATTTCCATGGTTTGCGTCAGCCGGGAGAGATCCCCCCTCAGTTCAAGGATGCTAGGGAAACTGGCCTCCTGGGGAGAAAGTCCTATTCCTCCATACAATACTCCTGCTCGTAAAATACCATTGTTTGCATAAGCACAAACTTTTCCCACCATCAGAACAGCTTCTGAATGAGGCAAAGAAGCCAAAGCAACTGTTTCTGAAAGTCAGAAGGTGCCCTTCATGTGGTATATGACTCCTGACACAGAGCCACGAGTTGTGACGACTGTGGCCTTGTAGAGGACATTCTGACCGAGGAATTTGGGTCTTCCCCATGAGGTTTAAAGGAAGGTGGAGGATCTTGCTTTAGAAGGTGAACCAATGGTTGTTTCCAAGGAGGAAATGGGGGGAAAGAAGGGGGAGAAAAGGACAGATGAGACCAGTGGTAAAATTTTCCAACACAAATCACTCGGCTCCTAAGTCACTTAAATGCTTTTGTAAAAGTTACCCCAAGGTCCTCCTGTGTGTTCTCTTGGACTGCACCAATCCACATTCAAGAGAACACCTTCAGACAGCAGCATCAAGGTCCAACTTGTTACTCTTCTGCTTCTCAGCAGCTGGTTTAATGCAACGGTTCACAGCCCTCTAATAAGGAATGTAACAAATATTCCCCATTCCCCTGGTCATAAAGCGGGATTACCATACACATGTCTTGGAAGTCATTCAGAAAGACTATCCCATCCAAGTACATTCCATACAAACTCCTAAACAAACCAACCAACAGAAAAAAAAAAGTGTATAGTATTAATAAGTGTGTTCCCTCATCTTCTGAGAACTTTAGTTTATATATGTCTACACAATAAGACTAAATAGTTTACACAGAATGTTTGGCAGAACCACGAGGTTGGTCTAAACCCCCTAGCTTCAGAGAGCTAGGTAATTCCCTCCTTTTCCCAGCCTCCCACACACACGGAACATCAGCTAAAAACAACTTAAAATTCACTCAACCAACCCTTCTAAATTATCCTATACAATTATGAGCTTGTTAAGTTAAAAAAAGCCAGGGACATACTGTACCATATTTAATTGAAGTTTGTGGTTTTAACAGAAAATACAGAGAACAGTAAAAGTGATTAGATGCACATAAGCAAATCTGTTGTGTTTATAGAATTAAAGAAATAGAACAAATACAACTACCTTGTAGAGACCAAAGGAGTCTGACGCTTCCCAAATATTTTCAAATGTGTATATTTTCATAATTATTTGATGTTTTAGTGAACTGAAATGGGTTTCTACAGATATTCATAACTAGTTTGTAATAGGCTTGATACTACTGTACTTTTCCAGCATAATGGTCCACTCTATCATATCAGCAGTAATTGCTAGTCATTTAGTTTTATTAAGGATACTCAATAGGTTTAAGCCAAACAACTTTATTTTATATTAGCCAGGATTTGAAAAGTAAAGTTAAGCTTTGTGTTCTGCTGCTCTTCTAGAGCTCTGAAGCTTGGCTGGGAATAAAAACCTGTTTTGCTGATTTAGTGGCAAAAAAAAAAAAAAAAAAAGTTTCCAAATGTGGTGCTAGCAGCAAATGTCTGGAGAAACATTAATTTCACACACAGACATACACACAAAAACAGTAATTAATCACTGATAGTATTAAAATCCATTACAATGACAAGACACTCAGCTAACCAGAGTAAGGCCAGTCTCTCTCCTCTCTTCCATACCACTAAAGGGTTGTTGAGTATGACCACCAGGTTTTTTGTCTTAAGCACTCATGGGAAGGGTCTCCATTAAACATCAAATCTCTGTACTTCCACACGTTCCATGAACATAGCTGGAACCACGGTATATAGTTACACTCATTTATAGGGTTTCTTTACTTTGGCTTATAAAAAATTGCCTATCCCTTAAAGCATGAAGTGCTTGACCATTAAAATACACAACCCTATATAGGAGAGAAAAGCAAAGCAAACATAGCCTATTCCAATATCTTTTGGAATTTTGATCAGTGGCCTAGACCTAGCCTGCCTGATGTGACAAGAAGAGAAGGAAGAGGCTAGTATGTTATATCAGGATGAAAATTCAGTTAATTTTGAGATTAAGTAGTTTACTTTTTGTAAATGTACTTAAGATTTATAAATACCTTTTACTTGACCAGATTAAAAAATAAACCAAACGTGTTTTTAGGGGAAAAAAATCCTCTACACTACTTGTATGGCCCCCATTCCAGCAGTATCTGAGCACCTCACAAAACCCACATGAGGTAGGGAGGTCATCTTATAGTTGGAGAACTGAGGCACAGAAACACTGAGTGACTTGGCAAAGGTCACACCGGAAGTCTGTGAACAAGGAACTGAACCTAGATCTTCCAAGTCCCAGGCTAGCACCGTAAAGTCTGTATTATCCTTCCTCTCTGAAGGCACACGTTTTTCCCTAGTGTTGATGTCAAGGAGGAATGATGAAGTGGTAAACACATTTAAACCTGATAGGATTTTTCAAAATCCTACACTACACTATTGTTATCATATCAAATAACTGAAGTGACACAGAAAATGGGACAGAACAAAATCTACTTAACCATACAAATGCAGCCTTACTTTCATTATATTGTTTAGAAAACATCTTATATGAATTGGCATTTGCAACTGAACTGTTTCTTTATAACAGAAAAATTAAAGTATTGTGAGCTTCATTAAAAAGGTGCTACGATTAATCCACAATTACTCTATTACTACACTTCTATCCCAATATAACACGAATTCGGATATAACGCGGTAAAGCAATGCTCGGGGGGGGGGGGGGGGAGAGACGGACGGTTGCCCACTCTGGTGGATCAAAGCAAGTTTGATATAACGCGGTTTCACCTATAATGCGATAAGATTTTTTGGCTCCCGAGGACAGCATTATATCGAGGTAGAGGTGTACTTTTTCCATTGTTTGTTTATACAAAATAGCTCAACTCTGCTGCAACATCTTTAAAAAAAAAATGCAGTCTGCAACTCAGCTACATATGTACGTGGTCTACAATGGATTTAGGTTATGAGAAAATGCTCTTGGCTCATAATCTGAATTTAAAGCCAACGGTGTAGTTTTCTATGCTTCCTACTTACCACATTTTTGAAATCTTCTTCTGCTTCATCAAATTTTCCTTGCTTAAGAAGTAAATGGCCTCTCTGTAATCTTGCCTGAAATGGAACAGTAACCATTTTTGTACTTTACTCTGTTCTTATTTGTAGTCAAAAAGAAAAATTAAAACCCAATCTCCCCAAATTTAATAAAATGGAAAATTTCACCCCCGATCCACATATAGCAAACTGAACCAAAAGGAGATATGAAGGTGTCTGCTCTCTCCATCCCTTTCCTACATTGTGTTCTTACAAGAGCAGCTTTAGCAAAAATGATTATGGTTTTCTGCATCAGGGTTTTAGACCAGTAATTACCTATCATTGCAAATGTACGGGTAGCTTCAGTTACCACCCAAACTCCTCCATCAGAGGACTGTAGCAAGAAAAACAACTGTCAACTTGTAAGATAGCTAGTCAACACTGTTACGCTGTTTTGATTTTCTTAATTCACAGCTTTTTCAACAGATTGCAGCAAAGGGTAGGGAAGTCCTTATTGTTAATACTTCTATTAACCTGAAAATTTAATGAGGACTCTTTAGCAGAAGCCACTGTAAAAGTCAGTGCAGATTATTTTGGAAGGATCCTAACTGAAATTTTGATTATTCAGGATAAGAAAGTTTTCATGCAAGTTAATTTAGAAGAGCTATTAATGTTAAGACTTGCAGTCACCCTTTCTTAAATAAGTTAGTTAAATAAAAATCTAATGACTACAAGACAATTTATTGCCAGTAACATTGTTAAACTAGTCCTGGGACTTTAAAGATAGTTCTTATACCAAATGTTTTAATCTGGTGGGGAGGAGAGGAAGAGAGAAACTCCTTCCATTTGTTCACTAGAACAAGGTCATTTAAAAGGCATCATTTTGTTGTAAAATTACCATATACACTCGTTCATAAGCCGAATATTTTTGGTAAAAAAGTGACGCATCAAAGAGCGGGGGTCTGCTTATAAACGGGTCTACACCAAAATTTGATGATTTTAAACTATGGAATCATTGAATTGACTATCTAATACATTATCATTTTGTTTACCTGAAGCGTCTGCAGGCATGGAGCCCCTCAGCTCCCTGTTGCCGCGATTCACTGTTCCCAGCTAATGGGAGCTGCAGGAAGTCCTGCAGTCCCATTGGCTGGGAATAGCGAAACACGACCAGAGGGAACTGAGGGGCTCCATGCCTGCAGACGCTCCAGGTAAACAAAACGTCCCGACCCACCAGCAGCTTACCCTGACGGGCCAGGAGCCAAAGTTTTCCAACCCCTGAAATATAGGGTCGGCTTATGAAAGGGTCATACAGTTTTTTTGCTATTTTTACCTATCCATTGGGGGGGGGGGGTCGGCTTATAAACGAATGGGTTAATGAACGAGTATATATTTAATCTCTTAAAGGAGAGAATGTGTCAAATTTGTCATAGTAACAAATATATAAAAACAAACAAGGTGGGGGACTTAATATCTTTTATTGGACCAACTTCTGTGGTGAGAGAGACAAGCTTTTAAGCTCCACAGAGCTCTTCTTCAGGTCAGGAAAAGGTACTCTGAGTGTGAGAGCTAAATACAAGGTCTAACATTTAACTACATACTCTGTTCCATCTTGTATTTAGGTGTGACACTCTGAGTAACTTACATAGATCTCTTCAGGTCTGAGAAAGCTCGAAAGTTGTCCCTTTCACTAACAGAAGTCGGTCCAATAAAATATATTACCTCATACATCTTGTGTCTTTAATATCCTGGGACCAACATGGCTACAACAACACCGTAAACATTATATAAACTATCATTTTTGCTAAGAAAAATAGATAGTCAATCTTTACCTTTCAAACTGTGTGCAACTCAATCTTTCCAAATAGTTATTTTTAAAATTTGAGGAGATAATCTGCAGTTCAGAACAAAACATTGGGTAGCAGGTAGGGAGGCTGGTCAAATGGCTAATTCCAACTTCAGAAATCTCCCACTAACTAGCCTCTAAGAGCTTTGGTAAAGTAGGCGGTAATCCTAAAAAGTAACTTATTTCTTGATTTGGCAACCAATTTTACTGCTTATAAATGACTCATAGTTAAGGCTGCGAGTTTGTCATGGAGGTCATGGAAGTCATGGATTCTGTGACTTTCCATGACCTGCATGACTTCTGCAGTGGCCGATGTGCCTGGCTCAGGGACAACTCAGGCAGCCCCTGCACCAGGCGCACCGGCCGCTGCTGGGGCAGTCTCGGCCCACCATGCACCCGCGCCCCCCACACTCCCCAGGCAACAGAGTTTGTGTGGGGGAGAGGATAGGGGGTTGGGGCATGGGACAGGGTAAGGCGGGCTCTGGGCAATGATTACCTGGGGGGCTCCCCGGAAGCGACAACATCCCCCTCGCTCAGCTGCTTGGCAGAGGCGTGGCCACGCAGTTCTGCGGGCTGCCTCTGCCCAGAGCACTGGCTTTGCAGCTCTCATTGGCTGGGAACCACAGCCAATGGGAGATGTGGGGGTGGTGCCTGGAGGCAGAGGCAGCGCAGAGAGCTGCCTGGCCACGCTTCCGTCTAGCAGCTGAGCGAGGGGGATGTTGTCGCTTCTGGGGAGCTCCCAGGTAAGCGCCACCCAGAGACTGCCTCAACCTGTCCCGTGCCCCAACCCCCTGTCCCCTCCCACACCCAAACTCTGCTGCTGCTGCTGGAAAGGAAGGCGTGGATCCAGGTAGGGAGCTTGCCAGCCCCCACGCCCTCCCCCCTCCAGCACCTGCAGGGCCCCTGGACAAGCCCCTCCCCCCAAGTTTTATTCACAGGTATTTTTAGTAAAAGTCATGGACAGGTCACAGGCCATGACTTTTTGTTTATTGCCCATGACCTGTCTGTGACTTTTACTAAAAATACCCGTGAATAAAACTTAGCCTTACTCATAGTTCATTACAAACCCTTAGATATGCTAGCAGAGGATTTGCGCATTTTACTATAGGCCAGGTATAAAGTTAAAAGTTAGAATGAGACGAGACTAGTCTCTCTCTCAGCCAATGTAAGAGTGTTCAATATAGTACATGCACTAGTATCTTGTGGTATCTAATTTTAAACTTCCTGAAATATGGGGTATTAAATTCTCTTTTTTATTATACCACCAGCTAAAAAAGACACTGCCTTATAAACAAAACAGGAAAACAAAAAGGAACACCATTTTCTTTTACCCTGAAGGAATCCTGAGAAAGCATTACTTACTGATGTGAAATCCTGCTTTAGTTCAACCACTTTACTTAAATCACGAATTGCAGCTTTAGATTTGCCCATGGCCAAATACACTGTGGCTCTTCTATAATAGGCAATGTAGTTATCAGAGTCTCCTTCTGCAAGCAAAGAATAAATAATCAGAACACCGCCTCAATGTAATTTGATTACAGCTAAGCTGTAATCATAATAATAACAGCATTAATTGTCAAATTGCTTAAAATCAGGTATATTTAACAATTAGCAAAAGTAACATTTGTACACAGTAATATTTTACATCTCATGTAATTTGCTTATGTTAACATTATTGAAAATAGAGAGGATGTGAACATATATTAGCAATGTTACTAAGGGTTTTGAAGGTGAATGTGTAAGGATATTTCAGCTCTGCAGTGGAGTTAAGCTAAAACATACTAAACCTTTTTATCTCAAACTGCAGGCCTACTTTTGGACGTGTATTTAATGCTTTCACTGTTTGCCATGGTCCCTACATCTGATACTGGATGCACAAAATAAGGAAGCCATACACATCATTCCACTAATGACCAACATTATAGATAGTCCAATGTTTTCATAACTTTATAATTTACATATAGACAGTAGCAACTTCATTTTTCCATTTAACTTTAAGACATGTACTGAATTGTTATTTCTATCCCAATGGAAGACAGACATTTAGGGGGCTGGAGACAGAGATATTAGCCTAGTATCAAGGTGATGCCCGTGATGGAACTACGTGACTCTGCGGCTCCATTCCAGTGTTCTTTGACAACGCTGTTCAGCATACGTTCACTCTTGTTTGAATCCCACCATGCTGACCAGCTTTGGAAACCCATTTGAGGAACTTCTGGGGACATTTCTCTGAAAGGATACAGGAAAATAATGCGATGCCCTTAGCTCTGAGATGAGGATAATAGTGATGGGACCACAGTCTACTCACTAGTAAACTGTATCTTCTACTTCTAAAGGACACTAAACTTTTTAATGTATTATTAAAACAAATCCAGGGTTTGGATACAAGAATAAAAGCTGAAGCACAAAATAGATATGTATGACCCTCACTTAGTAGATCTTAAGGGTAAAATGCAAAGTTTAGCAAATGAATCTAAGAACACTGTTGTAAAACTTCAAAGCATGCAATTGAGCTTCATAGCTTACCTGTTATCAGCAGTATTCCAGATGCTGTCATACCAAGGAGAGATTTTCTCCTTTTCCTTCTACAATCATTTGTCTACCAAAGTGGAAAAATGACAGCAGTCTAAAGGTTACTTACTTTCTACCTTGATGATGAAGGCCACTCTCTGCACTGGTGCTATGGACTTCTACATTTATTTTGATTATCCAAAACAAAATAGTCATCAGTTACCACAGACTACATATCCCATTACAAAATTAGATTATGTAAAAAATCTAGAGCTTAAGTTATACACATAATTCTTACACCTAGCAAAATACACTATTCACACACACAAAATATTAAAGGTTAAAACAACCCAGGCAGGAGAGAGCTGCCCCACCAAGTTTTGTTCCATGACCAGATACAAAACTTCTGGCAGCAGAAGATGGTTTTGTCTCAGAGTCCCCAGTACAGCAATGAATAGCTCGGATATCCATAGAGAGAACACATAATCAGTCACAGCCTGAAGGATATGTTAAGATCCAGAATGGAGTAAAGCAGGAAGCAGCTTGCTTTTTACCATGTTAGATGTCTGCAACAGGAACATTGCAATGGCTGAACAAAAAAAAAAAAAAAAAAAAAAAAAAAAAAAAAAAAAAGCTATTGTCCACATTTTATTCCTATCATCCAAAGCAAGCAAAAAGCTTGGAGAAATAAGAGGCTCTTTGCTTGTTAACAAAAAATATGCAGGTAGTCTTACTGCACCTGGCAAAGTTACCTTAAGTAACGTGTAAGTTATACTTCCCCGAAAAATTTTTCGGAAAAGTTGAATATCCAAAAAGTACACACAATAAAAGATTTGGAAGGTGAAGATTAGGTAACTAAGCTCAAGGTTGCTCCTGTATTAGTTACTCCAATGGGATAAAATTATCAAAACAGTCATTGAGTCCTTTTTGATGGGACTCTTATCATATGAAACACAGAAGGTTAACCCACTAAGCTTTAGACAACTAATCTCACACATGTAAACTTGAGTTTTGTTTTCCTTTCCAGCCAACAAATTCAAGTTTTACCCCAGTAGCAATGAAGAATTACTAACCCCTAGTCACATACAGTGAAGAGATTAGTATTAATGTCACTACATATTTCAAAACAAACCCAATAAAAGTTTAAATTCACTTATAACCATGAAGTGTAATTGGATGGTATAATCTAGAATTAAAGTTTCCCCACTCTCCTACTTTGATGAATGATAGTTTATCCAAACCAAACTGAAAGCAAATACTAACAGCCAACAATATTTAGACACACATGCTGTCTGCACACTCTTGCATGTAGTCCTGAATGAAAATTAAAATCTCAAGTCTGATATTACTGCAAGTGCACACATGGATATTTATTCTTTTCACAATCACAAAATTCTACATTTTGTTATATTGTGTAATTAATTCCATTTGGAAAAGTCTGAGTGGAAAACTGTAGTATGTATTCATCCTATACAATAGTGTGAATAACATGAAAATCAGACATTGGCAGCAGGGAAGAACAGAACTAACAGTAGGGTGACTATATTTCCCTATGCTGAATATGGGACACCTGGTAAAATTACTAGTATTCAAGCAAGTTCAACAGCAATCAGAACTATGTAGTACAAACATTCAAATTAACATGAAGTTGACTGAACCTCTTAAAAAGCAATACTGCCTAGTTGGATTCTTTTTATTTATCTTATCTTTAAGGCTTTAGGGTTCACACACACCCATCCCCTCTCTCCCCCCCCCCCCCCACACGGGGAGAGCTAACACCTCCAGGCTGCTGTTGGCCACCGACATAACCCAGCCTCCCCGTCTACAGCACAGGCAGGAAGGGATTAAGCCCTAAGGATGCATTGTGCATCAGGGCCCAGGGAACCTGACTGCAGGGGCTTCAGCAAACCTGGCCAGAGAGGTGGCTCAGCAGTGGAGGGTGCCTAGGGGATGGAGCAGCCCCGCGCTTCCTGAGGGCATGACCCAGGGTGGCAGGGTGCAGGTAAGAGGGTGCTAAGCCCCTCCCCCAGGTGCTGCTGTTGAACCTGCCGGGTCGGGGCACGAACAGTCTGGGAAATGCTTCCCCACTCCCTCCCTCTCCCCTGCCACTCCAGAGCTTAGCTGAGGGGTGGGGAGGCTCCCCCATGCCAGCGCTGTGCGGGGCTTTGGCACATGCAGGGCTCGGCTCCTCCTGGCCAGCGCCCCGGGCCAAAGGGTCTTGAGTTTTCCCGGGGCGCCGGCCCAGCCAGAGCTAATGGGGGAAGGAAGGAGCCTGCCGGCCAGGGTATTGGTGAGCTGAGCATTCCAACCAGGGGCTGGTTCTCCACACAGTGCTGGGAGCAGGACACACCCCGCCAGGGGAGCTATGGAGGAGCAGGGGGGCTGGGGTTTAAAGGGGCAAAGCATGGAGAAGACAGCAAGAGGGGGATCATGTAAAAGGCTGACGGGTGAGCAGCAGAGATGACACGTAACCAGCTGGTGCCTGCCTGCACTCACCAGCCATCGCAGCTTGCAACAGCCAGCCAGAAACAGTTACAGTTTCTCTTAAATCAGGAAGATTACCCCACCCAAGGAATATGTAGTATTTTTAAAAGGTATGTAATTGATTTTTTTTATGGGGCTGGAGGGGAGGGTAGAGGAAGAAAACAGGGATAAGTCCCTCCCCATCTCACCCCACCTTCCCAAACAGCCCCCCCCCTTTTTTTTTTGTTAACTTGGTTTTCTTTTCTAATCTTGAAAAGACAATAGCAGGGACATGTTATCAGATTATACCCAGGGTGCCCAACCTAAGGCCCATGGACCATACAAGGCCAACAGCCTGCTTCAAAACAATATACTAACAGCAGATTCTTTAGCATTTTGTCATCATGTTTATACAAGTGGGTAAACAGACAGTACTGTACCTAGAAACAGCCAATCTAAATACATGCAAAACAAGCTGCACTTAAAACATAAATCAATACAGATGAGTAAATCTTATTAGAATATGTAAAATCTGTTTGGCCTACACAACATTGTGCTTAGGTTTATGTGCCCTCCTATGTAATACAGTTGGGCACCATGGGATTATACTAATCCAGGTGGTTACAAGCAGTTAGTTTGCCTCATGCTTTGCAACACCTCCCAGGCTTGGTGTTCACATACTCTATGGCTGTTCTAGGTTGGAGCTCTGATCCTGGAATTTTCCACACCCATGTGGGGTCCCATTTGCTGCATCCAGGAGGTCAGTAGGGCTCCATGTAGTCCCACATGGGCATGGCAGTCCACCCACACATTGTGAATTGGGGGCTTATTAATTAAGCAAATTATGAGGAAGAGTGAAGGATAGAGCATTTCAATACAAAAATCCTGCACCACAAGCACAGTCAAATAATTTTATCTTCAGATACACACCTATAGCAGCATGGAAGTGAGACAAGGCATCAGCTAGCTGTCCAGCGGCCAATAACTTCTTGCCCATTTCAAGTTGTTTTTCTACTTCAGCATTTATTCCACATTCGACTCCTAAAATAGAAGGGTCAACATTTTTAATCACAATTTGAGTCTAGCAAAGTTGACACTACCAAAAAAGGATGGATAGTGTTCTCTCTCCCTCCCTCCATAATACATAAAAATCATAAGGGACAGTTCATAGTTTGTTACCAGGCAAGAGCTCCCTACCCGAAAAATATATGGCTGATACAGAAGCACATGAAAACAATATGCTACATTTCTCAATACTGAGACAGCATTCAGCTTCCTTTCAGACTTAACTCTTCTGCCTCTCCACCCCAAAGATCTAGTTATAATGAAGAAAGTCTAAATACTGTAAGCCACCATTTTAAAAGCAGTTGTTGAATATGCATCACTAACTACATTCTACCTAGCTTTTGCACATACAAGATTCGCTACATCCAAATAAGGTAGCAAAATACATTGTCCTCTCCTGTTGTAATTAAAATCCTAAATACAAGGATCACATACTGTGCATAACAGAATAAACATGAGCAGTTATTTTTTAATATTAAATTTAGTTCAATAACCTGATCATGAAAGCGTGAGGGATAACTTCGTATTCTCTTCACTGAGTGTCCACACAGAAATTTTTGAAGTTCCCTTTAACTTTATTTCATGCTCTTTTATTTAAGGATCTTTACAAATTCAAGTCCTAAATACAGGTTCTCATGCATATTTTGATATTATAAATGGAATTTAAACAAACACTGACGAGAATAGTGTTTCATATTCCAAGACAAACTGTTTGCCAGGAGTCACACTTTCCATATGTAATATTCAAGTACAGTAACTCCTATAGAGCAAGGTTGTACAAGAGACATGTCAGCCCCTAGTGTTTTATGAAACGTGAACAAAGCCAAGCACTTTCCATCACCTAGGCAGTATAATTATTACAGTATAATCTGTGTTTATAATTGTTATTGCTGCAGAGACTCTGCATCTAATCCTGCTTCCATTGAAATCAATGGTGAAACGCCAATCAACTGCATGGTGCGGGATCAAACCTAGCATGTGTAGTGGTGAAACGCATTTCCTTACATCATTTTTAAATGTGGTTCCTTTTAATTTAATTGACTGTCCCTTATTCTTCTATCTTTAGAAAAGGTTTAGACATCTGTATGTATGTATGGTATCCACAGCTACATAAGAGAGGCTTTAGAACATGAGGAAAATTAAACAGTAATGTCTCAGGGCATAAGAATATCTGGCAAGAATGGGGAGAAACTTCCCTTCTGAGCAGGTTATTTCATAATTATTAGCCACACAATTTCTTGTGCCCTCCTCTGGAACATCCGACACTAGTCAGTTTCAGAGACAGGATGTAGCACTGGATGAACAAGTGGTCAGAGCCAGTATGGCAATTTCTAAAGTGGAACGATGGCTGTTCTCTCAAAATGTGGAGCAGAGAAAAGGAGAGAGGAGTCTCTTGGAGAGAAGAGCCACTCTGTTTAAAAAAAACAAGATTTGGGCCTCTTTGTAAACTGACTTTCTGCAAACCAGATCATCAACTGGGAATATGGGCTGTGCTTCCTCATTACGCTGCTGAAGTAGCTCCACTCCATGGCTCTTTCCAGCTGATCCCCTCCTACCAACAAATCTCCTGTCTCTATCTATCTGGTCACTGAGAAAACTTCACTGGCCTGAAATACTACCTCAAAAAACTGACATCTCAAACATATCACTAGATAAGAAAACTACATGTATGTCCAACACTCAGCTGGGGCTTCCAGACAGGTGGGCCTGTCAACAAAGGCAGGGTTCTGATGTCACTGCAGTATCAAGCAGATGCTGGGTCAACTGGAAGAAGGTTCTTAAACTATAAATACCTGCTGCAGCAGCAAATGGTACAGAGACAATTAGTGCGAGTGAGTCACTTGTACAGAATGTCCCACTTCAAATTTGCTTTAGTGTGAAAGCCCTTTTTGAAAAGTCAGATATTCTACTGGATCACATTTCATTTCAACTGAGGTCAAAAGACAGTTTTGGCTATGGACCACAGCAGAATCAAACAAACAGCACTGAAATTAACATACATTCATTGACAATAAAACTACACTGGCAGCAGGTCAGGTATTCAACTGCATAATAAATAGGATCCTTCACAATAACACAGCTCTAAATGGAGACAGCACTTTTCAGGGCCTCCCGCCCCTTGTCCTCACACTTCAATTTTGTTTGCGTGAGGAACACAACATTTCTCTACCAGATTTATCCTTTCTAATTTAGAAAAGATTGATTTCTCTGTCTCTTTGGAATGGTGCTTGAATCTGAACCAGCTTTCTTCACTTCCTTGTTCCTAATTCAGCATCAATCATGTCAGTACAGCTCCAAGAATAGAGTTTATTAAATAAGACTTACTTGTTCTGGGTAGTATCTTTCATATAAAGTGTCCCAAAATAATTTTAAGAAGAGTTATATAATACAATTCCAGCTATCATGGCAGGGAGAGGCAAATTAAAAGGAATAGACAAGGGCAAACAAATATATTCAAGGAGAAATATAAGAAGGCTGTTCCAAATGCAGGAAATGTGAAGGACAGTTCCCTACAGTAACCATACTGTCAGAAGCGACAGAGGAGCCCAGTGCTAGATGAGCAGAAGGAACTTCGATGGGGAGAGAGGAAAAACAAGATGTGAAACACGGAGAAGCAAATCCAGAGTGTTTTATAAATCAAAGGAGACAATGCTGAACTGGATTCTAAAATGGGAAGTCAGTGAAATTGTTTGAGAATGGGGCTGATATGATCATTCTTTGTATACCTAAGAAAAACCGTGCAGCATTACATAAATGCAGAAGTTGGCGGAACTTGGGGAGACTATCAAGAAGAGACATGCAGTAATACAGCATAAAGAAGATGAAGGCATGCACAAGGATTTCAGCAGAGTTAAACTGAAAGAAGCAGCACATACACCAATGCTGTCAAGATTTTGAAAGGAACAGATATGAGATGTGGTGATGGAGAATTACACCAAGAATAGTACAATAGAAGCAAATGAAAGTTCTGAGCAGGGACAGCCACACCCAAAGTAAAGTCCCCAAAGCCTGAAGCCAAGAAGTTTGGAGTGTGGGAGGGGGCTCGGGGCTGGGGCATGGGGTTGGGGCGTGGGAGGGGGTTCAGGGTGTGGGCTCTGGGCAGCGCTTACCTCAGGCAGCCCCAGCATTTCCAAGGGACGAGGAAGTCTGTGTGGCTCCCGGGAAGCGGCAGCATGTCCCTCTGGGTCCCAGCCAATGGTAGCTGTGGAGCCAGTGCTCGGGGCGGCACCTGTGGACGGGGGCAGCACACAGAGTCCCTCTGGCTGCCCCTCCACCTAGGAGACGGAGAGACATACTGCCGCTTCCCGGGAGCCACGCAGAGCCACCAGGCATGGAGCCTGCCTGCCCCACTGCGGCCAACCAGACTTTTAGTGGCCTGGTCAGCTGTGCTGACGGGAGCTGCCAAGGTCCCTATTCAACTGAGCATTCCGGTTGAAAACCAGACGCCTGGCAACCCTACCTGCAAGAAGCTAAGCATCATAGCGCAATCAGCTCCATAAGGGGGTGGGGAAAGGGGACACAGAATGGAACCCTTAGTGCCTACTGTGACAGATATGGAGCAGCTGTACAATAATTTTTGAATACCATATGCTGACTTGGTTACTGGGATGTTTTCTGTGTGTATACATTGGTTTCGTTTAATAATGTGCTGTAAGGAAACAATGGCCCAAGACAAGCCACCCAATGTAAAAACTGGAGGATTGTTATGAGACAGTGGAAGAGTTATTGGCTCTGAGGAGTCCGATTCGCTCTCTTGCTGAGCTTACTACACCGGTTTGGTCCAGATGGACAAAAGCCCAGGAACTGATAGTAATTAAGATTCTGGCTGGATAAAGACTGACTGACAGACAGACGCGCACACACACTCGCTCGCTCTCCTGCTCCCTTCCTCTCCCCCTGGGTAAGGCAGTAATTGGTAAGATGTTGGAGGGGAACAGAATGACATCCAGGACCCTCTGGGGTGTCTGAAAAAGCTAGATGTGACTAGGCTACCATCAGGGAATGGTAAGCCTATACTTAAGATAGTTCATGAGCTTGTCTATTTGCTGTTTTTTAATCATTTTTTCTAATTGTTTAATTTTAACAGTGGAACAAAGCAATGTTTTGATTTGTAAGATGGCTGTCTTGTCACTATATGCAGCACTGGCCACAGACTCTTGAAGGGAAGGACTGCAGGTGCCAAACCCAGTTGCACCTGCATCGTAAGCATGGCTGATAGGGTAGCTGAGGCCAAACTAAGTAAGAGTGGGAGAATTGCAGAATTCCACCCAAAGAGAGGTAAAAGCACCAGGCCTGATAACTGAGGAGATGGACTCAGATACAGAAGGCAACAGAGGTGCAATTAGCCCTGTAACCCTGACAGTACTGTTTATTTCTACCTGTTTTAGCTCAAGAAATGAAATATTAGGTTTCCTGGTAGTTATATCCTGGGAGCAGAGTTAGAATGACTGATGTACAATATACAATCTTTAGAATATACAAACTTGAAAATCCCCTAAATCTCTATGTATAACCTTAAGAGGGACTCAGGTTGAAATCTAGTCAGTTTAAAAAAAAATTAAAAAACAGTTTCACATGTTTGAGTCTCCCTGCTGAGTTTGTGATATTTCCAAAGCATTTTTCTTTCTTTTTTTTTTTTTTCCTTCTTCCAAAATGTACCTTTCTTCACCGTGGCATGTGAAAGGCCCATGCAAACAACAAGCAACAAGGGAAGTTATGTGACTATACAAAGGAAACAGTGAAGTTGACTGTACACAAAGTAAGAGGCCATAAAAATAAAGAAAATACGTATACATCTTCAGTAACACTAATCTAAGTTGATACATGGAACTATAAAAGGTTTAAAGAATTTTACATGGAAGTGTGATGTTTAAAGTGACAGTCTGACATTTTGCTATTAACTGCTGATTTTTTTCTAATGTTTCTACATATTGCAGAAAGTTTTTTTGAGGGGAAACTCTAGTGTGTATAGAGCAGGAAGAGGAGTGCCCACCACAAGGAGCTTTCAAAAGTGGCACAAAGGTGCTCACCAACTGCGCAGTGTAAATATCTGGGCTTGGTCCTGAGCCAGGGTCTGGAACCCTCCCCCCTTCACAGAGCCCTGCCCCTACTCAAGTAAGTCTGCCTTTCAGTAGCAGCAAGGCACAGCTAGCTACAGCAGCAGCAGCTGTACTGCTTCTAAAAGCAATTAGGCAAAGGAGGTTTGGGAAGGGAGGAGACTGAGAAAGGAACACCTGTGCCACTCACTAAGAATATGGAGCAACTTTGGATACTAGCAACGGAGGAGAAATCCCCTCCACTCCCAAAAATGGAAGTGATGGGGGGAGAGGGGGGAGGAGACAAAAGAAAGTCATCAGTGACGTTCCTTCCCCTCCATAATCTGCAGCACCCTGGGATCAGTGAGAGAAATTTAGTGAGAGGGGAAGGAAAAAGGAGGGTGGTAAGGAGAAGCAGTTCCCAGAAGCTTAGCGCAGAGTGAAGCCAGCTCTGAGTGCTAAGCTGCCTGTAGAGCTGGCCCATCTTTTCTCCCACTCCTTATGACCCATTTGCTTCGCTACTTGGATGGAGGAACAGAAGAGAAACAGGGCTTTTCCATCTAGTCCTCTCTTCCCAACTCTAGCTTGGGGTGGACAAATATCTTTGATCCAAGAGGCTTTAATTTGTCACAAGGCCCCTCTGCTGGAGAAGTCAGGGAATGGGTAACAGGGGATGGATCACTTGATGATTCTATTCTGTTCTATTCATTACCTCTGGGGCACCTGGCATTGGCCACTGTCGGAAGACAGGATACTAGGCTAGATGGACCTTTGGTTTGACCCAGTATGGCCGTTCTTATGTTCTTAAGTCAGAAGAATTCCAAAGGAAGACTGGGGCTCATTTTCAATCAGATACCAGAACACTAGGGAAATGGCAGTGCAAGCTGCAGTTCACCTCCAAAAGTTCTGGAACCTTTTCCTAACCCTGAGATAGACATCTGAGGTACAATACCAGCAGCCATGTCAGACTTTAGGTTAAAATATGCTCCTTTGTCCTACAGATTCTTACACAGCTAATATGAATTTCTACAGCAAGTTAACAAGTTGCAAAGGGAACTTTTTAAAAGTCACAGTTCAATGACTGGTGGTACCAAAAAGTATTAGGTGTGAAATTAGAAACTTGTGAATTGGAGGCACATGCACTGACTGACTTCCTTGGAAGATGAGCTGGTGAAATAGTAATTTTTTTTTAACCAGTTCTAATAGTAAACTCCAGCATCATCTCTTTCCCCAAACTAAGTACCCTTCTCCAAGAGAATCCCATAAACTCCTCTTAAAATCAGGGAGATTGTTGTGATGGTCACCCCATAAGACTTTATGGAAATATGCTTATGAATGTATATATGACATAACTGGAATATGTTTGATGCTACATATGCCATGTAACATATCCCTGTAAACATTATGATCTACTGAATCTATTCATCCTATTTGTATGCATGTATCATTTTTGTATTTGAAGTTATGAATATTTGCGGTGTACTTGCTTGATTTTTAAGTAGTCTTAGTAAAGCATTTGGTCAGCTCCTTGAGAAAGGAATGTGCAAATTAAGTGCCCAATCAAGAAACACTTAACGAACAATGGATCTTGGAAGACTCCAATCCACATAAGAAGTCTTCCTGGAGACAGTCAAGATAGCATGTGGGCAATGGCTGCTGCCTGTAAAAACTGAGTCATGGATGGACATGTGACTTGTCCATGTGACTCCAAAATTCCATCTTGGAGCTGGACTTTGCATAGGAGAGAGGAGGGGGTCTCCACCCACAAGAGAAGGCCCATGGGAGACCCCTCCATTTTGTCTTCAGCTGGCTCAAGAGATAGCCTCTCCACCCCCAAAGGATACCTGAAAGAAACTGGAACAATGGACAGTAACTACAGGGGGTGTGAGTGATTGCTGTACCCAGACTAGAAGGAGACTAGTCTGTAAAAGGAAGCTTACTGGAACACCTCGGAGGGTGAGGTTTTATCTGTATTCAGTTTTCTTACTGTATTAGGCATAGGCTTGCATGTTTTATTTTATTTTGCTTGGTAATTCACTTTGTTCTGTCTGCTACTACTTGGAACCACTTATATCCTACTTTCTGTATTTAATAAAATCACTTTTTACTTATTATTTAACCCAGAGTATGTATCAATACTTGGTGGGGCAAACAGCTGTGGATCTCTCTCTATCAGTATTATAGAGGGCGAACAATTTAGGAGTTTATACAGGGTAAAAGATTTATTTGGGTTTTGGACCCCATTGGGAGTTGGGCATCTGAGTGTTAAAGACAGGAACATTTCTTAAGCTGCTTTCAGTTAAGCTTGCAGTTTGTGGGACGTGGTTCAGACCTGGGACTGTGTTTCTGGCCAACAAGCGTGTCTGGCGCAACCAAGCAGGGCTCTGGAGTCCCAAGCTGGCAGGGAAAGCGGGGGCAGAAGTAGTCTTAGCGCATCAGTTGGCAGCCCCAAGGGGGTTTCTGTGATCCAAGCCATCACAATTGTGACTTAAAATGCTCCGTCTTTTCCAAGAGAGAAGAAGAGATTAACACAGCCTCTAGGAGGGTAGAAACCTCACAGTAATACACCATCCCCATTTACAAATCTCCATTTCACTATTTAACTCTTTCAGCACTACGACAAGAGTAAGAAGAAACTAAAAATGTACAATGTACATGTACAAAATGATCTACAGCTATTGAAAATGTGAGTCATGTATTACATTAACCACTCATATACCAAAATAAAATATTACTTCATAAGAGATATTAAAGACATACAAATTAGAGATGAAAAAGACCTAATAGATCATATTTTGGCCATCCAAGTATCTGTAGAATTGTTTCCTATCTAGAGTGCTTTGTCCAGTCTAGGTTTAAATGACACCCTTCCCTCGGAGAACATTTCACGATCTACTAAAGCTTGCTTTTAGGAAAATATATACAAAATTAGAAAGTAAACTTGTGACTACCAAGGCCACAATCAACAAAGCACCAAGGTCATTCATGCTCCTAGCATCTATTTGGAAGATGAATTATCTAAAGATGCTTAAAAACAAGTACAAATGCTTAGACTGATTCGTCTGGTGTTAGTACTCTTCCTTTAACACTGCTGCAGAAGTAGCTGGGGAAAAACCAATACAATCCTGCAGCATATACTTATACACTACAATGTATCTTTGCCATATTACATTCAATATTAAATTGTCATTCAGCCAGTACACTCCAGGTTTTAGACTTCTCATTTAATACAATTTTGAAGTGCATTTCTAACCTCCAGAGTGACCACAGGCCTCAGAGAGGTCCAATTCACTGAGCTGTGACAGTGAAAGTTTTTTTCCCATCTCGTTCATTACAAGCAATAATGCAAGTTTTGCAGGCCAAACTGTGTCTTCTGATAAATCTGTACAACCTGCTTTCAAATTATGCCCTCACAAACACCTGTGCAACCCCATTAGCTTTCCATATGATTACACAGATGTTATTTAGGACACAATCTGAAAGTGAAAGGGTTGCACAAGTGTAGTTGGGGGGAATAATTTGTTCTTCAGAACCACTATTCTTGGCAGTGATGAATGATTAAAAAAAACTAACTTGATTTTCAGAGCCTAAAGCAACCTTATAAAGCTAAAAGTTAGAAAAAAGTATTTTTACTTGAAAACTGAGCAAATCTGATATGGAAATCAGTGAGACACAATGAGTATGGAACTCCATAATACCATTTCCACATGACCATTCTTTAAGCTAGATCCACACTTTTAAAAATTGTACAGTACCTAGCACCCTATCAATTTCCCTAGTTTCTTTTGAAAACAGGTTAATAAGGACTAAGAATAGAAACCAAACTACATAAAACTGACCTTGTTGTAGTTTCACCAAAACAAAGCTACAACACAAAGCTAGATAAGCCATTAATTAAATACTAGGATTTTTAAAAGCAACGATTAATGTTGATGGCTGCATTTATTTCTGGTCATCATATTTTTAATTAAAATCTATTTGCATTTAGAACTTTCAGAAACAGTTATTCTTTTCAAAGTGACTGTCCACAGCCCCCAACTAGAAAAGTTACAAACTTTTCTATTTTTTACAGCCATAATTCTCTGGTTGTATCCAGAATTAATGACAGTGCACCTTTGACAATCACAGATTTACCTCCTTTCAATACCCACAGGCTGGCATTGCCCCCAAGCCCAGCACAGATCTGCTTTGCTTTCCCTCCCAGGTAGCATCATGCTACTGGAGCCCAGCACAGCGCTGCTACTGTGATACTCATCAAAGCGTCAGTAGGTTAAGGGGCATACATAATACTCAAACCACTCAACGGTGTGGTTGTGGTGGTAGGTAACCCTGCGATGTGGTAATACGTGACAGCGCTCAGGGAAGTGCGGGATTCTCTGTGGCGAGCATCTGATTACATATCACTAAAAACCAAACCAAGGCACCAACTCTAACCCTTGCCTCGTCCCCTCAGCAGTCCGGCGCTGCTCCGCCCCGTGCTCACCCCACGGTGCCAACCGCCCCCAAGCTCACCCACACTTCCGAGCCCCTCGTCCCAGCACCACAACACCCCCCGCACGCTGGGCAGCACCTTCCCCCGGCAGAAGGCTGGCACTGCCCCGCCAGCAACAGCCCTGTCCCCTCTCCCCCGACAGCGTGCAGCGCCGTGCACCAGCGCGAGCTCGCCCCGCAGCCCCTCACCCTCGCCGAGCAGGTCGAAGAGCACCAGCAGCAGAGGCAGCACGGCGCCCACCTGGCCGGCGCACGCGCTGGCCGACACCATAGCGATACCGCCGCGCGCGCCCTAACCCCCCGCGCGACTGCGGACCCCGCCACGCGCCTCAGGCAGGGCTCTCAGCGCGGCTCCACTTCCAAGTTTGCTGGGGTGGGTCGTGGGCGCCTCCAATTGGCCGCGCCGCTGTCTGCCCCGCCCTCTTCTAGGGAAACGTGGAGAGCCCGCGGACTAGTGTCAGGCGCCGCTCCCCTGACGATACTGCGCTTGCGCGCCAGGGGTGGCCAGAGCGTGCGCAGGAGCCACAGTTGAGCCACTTTGCCCTCACCAGACAAGAGAACGTGCTCGTTCCTCGTTGATCAAAACGTGGGCGGAATGAATGGGGAAGTGGGGGGGCAGGAGCGAGAGGTTTATGCATTAGTGTGTCAATGCTTTGCAGCCCTACACAGGGATGACTCATTAAAGCTTCAATTTGGTCCACAACCTTAACTCAGTGGTACTCAGTCTTTCTTGGACCAGGACCAACAGAAAGGAAAAAAATCATCCTGAGGCACCCACCATATCCTACAGTCATTTGAGGGGACAGGATTGTGGGATTTCGGTCCTCAGGATGGAGAGCCATGGGTATGCCATGACCAGCTAAGGCAGTATTCCCAGCCCCAAACTCAGAAATCATGAGCCAGACACACACACACCCTCCAACTTTCTTTTATAAAAGATATATTGTATTTTTTGGTCTATCTTGTGATTATGAACCCCATTCCCAAAGTGTGTGTGTGTGTGTGGGGGGAGAATTAGTGTTGCCATTTGGAAACTCTCCCAATTTATTCAGGTGATTTGGCCCTGCTCCAGGAGCTCTCACTGTCTGATGGTGTAGAGCTTTCTACTTCTCACCAAATCCCCAAACTCTAATTAAGTAATTCTGTATCTGCCATCTGTCCATCCCCCACCCCATCAATTAATTATGCAGCCAAACTAATTAATTATTTACCTCCTGTGGCCTCATCAATTCTGCTCCCTCAGCCTCCCCCCAGATCAGTTATGCCCTCCCATCACCAAATCAATTAATTATGCACTTCCCCCCAGCCTCAGTTCTGCTCTTCTTGCAGCTCTAGGGATTTTGTAACACATCCCAGACCTAGAGAATCGGCTGCAAAAGGGTCCCCCTTTTCAAGCCTCAGGGATTCTTCTCCCCTTCATGAGCCTGGAGCTGCAGCAATAGAGAAGGGAGTGGAGCACACTGACTCATTTTGCACATCCCTGAGTTGTGGTGTTACGGATTTTTGCCATTTTGGGTTGTTGTTTTTGTTGTTGTCTTTCACCTTCTATATTTGGTTTGCCTTCTTGTATTATAGTTTGGCACCCTCTTGGAGGTGCTTGTCTTTAATTGAATACGGCTTGAACTATCCTGCCTGGTAACAAGGCAGAGGTGGGAAAGTTTGAAGGAAAAAGGGTGAGAAAGAGTCACAGGACCATGAGGTAATCTGTCTGGCAACAGGAGATATATACAAGGGACTTGCACGGTATGCTAGCTGATATCTGCTCAGGAGGCAGTCTTGGTTCAGTAGGATGATCGTCGAGAGGAAACCACTTACCTGTTCCATCGGTGAAGGCATATCTGTTCCATCCCATCAAATGGTCCTGATCCCTGGTGATGTGGTCCTCGAGGTCCCGATCCTGATTCCCTTGAATGAGAGCGAGAGAGAGGAAACGTGAGCTAACTCTATCCTGTCTAGAGCCCTTTACAGCAACGAACTGAGTAACGTTGAAACTTTTTGTTTAGTCCATTTTGGTTCTAGTTGAGTCTAGGCTTCAAGCCTGCTTTTATTGTGTAAACTACCGAGCTGTTTTGTTCTGTTTGCATTTACCACCCTGTCTATCCTTTTTCCTGCCCAGTTAATAAATCCGTCTTGGTTCATCCCTTTAAGAGTGGTTTTTTGTTGTTGTTTAATTTCCTGCTGCGACTAATAGGTGATAGTCCTGTATTCAGGGGCTCGGGCTTATTTTATAGGCAGGGATCCTTATTAAAATATCCTTCCCTAGTTTCTTCTTGTAACAATGGAGCTTTTTCTGTTCCCTCTGTGTCTCCCCTCCTGTGAGAATGGTGTCAATTGCTTCCTCTCCTCGCCCCTCCCCAAAATGCATCTGGGTTCCTGTCAGGGACCATAGGTCTAGAACTTGGGTCTACAGGATTCTTAGATGCTCATAAATACCAAACTGTTACCTGGTAACAGTTGCTAGGATAAAAGCTGAAACCCAATAGTGGACTTCAGTCCTGGAACCTGACTGGCAGGATGCAGGGAGTCCTGATTGGTCCACATCTCTTATATAAATCAGCACAGGAACAAGAAGTTGTTTGTGCAACTGGTATCCACACTGCTGTGGACTGTGTGCTTTTTACATTCACTCCCCTGGTTTGACTTCCTGACTCTGGTTATCAATCTGTGGTTCTTCTCTCAAGTTTGTCTCCTGACTCTGATCTCCTGGTAATTTGACCTTCCTGACAGTGGACTCTTGGTTTTCCCTCTCGCCTGTCTTGGACTCTGACCCCCTGGTTTGTGATCTGGCCTGATTCCCGACTCCAGCTTTGACCACTAGTCTTGCTTGTGACAGCTCCTGAGGGGAGTTGGGAGAGCTCTGCCTTCCTCCTGCAGCTGCTCTGATTGGCTGTTTTTCCCTAGAAGGCAGGTGAGTTGGGACAGTAGCTAATCAGATGGTGGTTCCCCCCCCCCCTCCCCAGCAGGACTGAAATTTGGGAGAGGTCTGGACTTCTGGAGAGAGTGGTTCCAGCCCCAGCTAAAATCCTGTTGCTTGCTAGCAAGTTGTGAGAGCTGGCAACACCATATTTCTGCTGAGGTGTTTTTGAATTTTCTGTCTTCATGGATATTTGCAATAGTTCACTTTTTAGTATTATCTGCATTTAGTAGTGAGAGCTGTTCAAAGTTGATTGGCAAATATATCTCAGATGAGAAAAAGACAATCCCTATTATAGTACCACAGGTGAGGGTCTCTTACCTCTTGCTGTTGGGATTCAGCTGCTGCTGAAGTCTCCCTTGTTCTCTGTTAGCCTTGTTACCTCAAGGGGAAGAAGGTAACGCTTCAAAGGAAATACTAGAGAGATGGTAGAGGGAAGATATAACAGGGAAAGCTCCTTTTCTCAGAAGCTGCAGACTCAGCTCCCTTCCGTGTCTGTCACCGGTGGATTTAGCTACCCATAAAATATAATAAAATAAAGAAAAGACAAGATAATATGGTGCAAATAAAGGTAAGTGTATTAGGGATAAAAGGTACAGAAAAACTAGGGAAAATGGGGGGAGAAATACAAGAATAACACAGTGAAACAGCAAAACCATAAATCAGTAAAATAGTGGATCAGTGACTGACTCTGAGAGCTTGGAGCTCAGGCCCATAAACCCTCCCGTGGGATTTTACAAAAACAATAAACAATACCCCAACACGGAAACCTTTCTCCTATTGCTCTGATGCAGCAGATGTCACGTACAGGCGTGATGCCCAGGACCTACAACTCTTGGACTGATTTAGAGTCCTTGAGGAGGAACACTGGGGAGTCCAGACGACTGATGGTTCTCGTCGCTGGCGAGGAGACCCTCTGGGATGATGGACACCAGGAGATGCAGGATATAAGAATGATGATAACAGGACTCCTCTTCCTCAAACACACTACGGGATAGATGTTGTTCTTCGAACTCAGCTCTGGAGCTCTGCGAAGACCCGACCGTGTACGAACTGTCGCTGGAATGGACAGCCCCGCGCAGGCGCTGAACAAGACCTTATAAAGCCTTTTTGGCGGGAAGAGTTCTGAGGTGATGGAATGCTTCTGAGGTGATGGAATGCTGAGGGTTGGATTTGGCGGGAAAAACCGGTTCTGACTGGTTTAAGCTAGAGTCTGTGTAGCAAAATAAGTCCCTTCTCAAAGATGGAGTTCAAAGTTAGAGTTCATGTACTCCATTTTGAATTTCAGTTTTAAAGTCAGTGATTCACTTCAGTATTTTAAAAACATCTTATTAATAGCTAAGTGAAACAGTACATTTCATCTAACAGCCTTCTGCCAAACTGAAAACGTCACCCCTTCTGGGGTATATTAAAGCCCACACAAAACACCACCATCACCAAGGTTTACACTAGTTCCAGTACTAGTACTGTACCACAGCAGGAAGACTAGATATTTCAAATACAATACATGTCAAGTTTTGAGCTACAGAGGAATGTGTATATTCTCTGTATGGACCAGGGAATCTTGTGCATTGCAATTTTCTTCAACAAGAGGAATATAAACATCAAGATCTAGTTAGATCTTCTTGTTAAGAAGAAACAGAAAAGCCACTTCTGTGATCAGTCACTAACTCTTTCTACCAGCATGCTCTATATCCGCATCATAGCTAGGGCTCGTAGGCACTATAGTAATACTGATAATCTAGACTTCTCCCTCCAGGGGGTTACTCACCCTTCCTCTTCTGCCTTATTCTAGACTTCATGCTTAGCGTTGCCAACTCTGACTGAAACTATACCGAGAGATTTTTTTCCCCCAGCATGATGTAATGTCAATTGTACTGTACTTACTAAAATCTCCTGGACTGCTTTCTATAATCACCAAGAGATTGCAGCCGATTCCAGTAGACTCCCAGCCAATCTGGGAGGTTGGCAACCCTAGTGTGAAATAACGAAGATTCAACCTGTAAAAGTTTAAAGTATGAAACATGGAATGGGGGGGGGGTCTGGAAACAGATATTTAATAGGAGGGTGAAACAAGACAGAAAAAAATCTCAGGAATCAATAGTATTAGCCCACTGGGGTTCACTCGTATTGCTCTTCCTGTTGTTCTTGCCGATGTCAGGAAGAATACCAGCTATGGCACAGGGACTGTCCCATGTAAGGCTGGTGTTTTCTGGAAATTGCTACTGTCGGAGAATAACAGAGGTTCTCACTTTTTGTTTGGGTACAGCAAGTCAGATACTTTATTTTCTCTCTATCAATTGCATAGAGGGAGAGAGCTAAACAGGTCTCTCAACAGGTAAACAATTACAGCAAGCATTTATACCTTTTGTTACAGACAATAATGAGCAACAGCTGCATTTTGTTTATACATAGGTCATTCTGATATCTTGTTTTGCTCACTAATGTAGACTCTTAGTCTACATTCCATATTATCTACACAAGGTCGCAACAACTTCTCACACAGTTCTTTCCCACTCGCCTCACACATTCCTCGCTTCTACAAATCTCACATTATTAGGGTTACAGTTAGCCTGACTCTTGCTAACAAACTGTCATGCATTGCAATCCCCTTCCTGTCAGTTCTTTCTCTGCTTCCACACTACTATTGCTATGTTTATGGATCCATCACTAATATCTAGTATGAAATCCCAAATCAAAACTCTCAAGTCTTCTGCAAAATACTTCTGAAAAATAAACGGAAATTGCCTCCCTCTCTGGCATGTCTGAGAGTGAGGGAAGGCCCAGCAGCTGAGCTTTATTGTTGACTCAGTAAGGTCAGTTGACTGTAGCTAAAAACAAGCCTTGAAAAGCCACTTGGGCCTTAGAAAAAGAGGATTTAGTTGCAGAGAGGTCTAAAGCAGGCCCAATGTGGGGTGAGAGGGGGGAAGGGGCATTTCCTCTCAAATTATTGTACAAAGGTATCCAATGTTAAGCAGTGTAGTCTTCATCCTTTCTATAGATTATAGATCACAGCAAAATACTGACATATTAGTCAAATTTTACTTTAAAAAAAAATTCTTAAAATCCAGGATTTTTCTGAGGGTTTAACCAGCCCTTGGACTCCTGGAAGGTTTTGTTTACTTACTAGTGACATCCAGAGGGCCTCAAAATATCCACTTGCGCCCCTCTTTCCCAGTAATGGGACTGTAGAACTAGCATCTTCTCTTCAAACCGAAGTCTTGCTTTTTGCACTTGTTTGTGAACAGTATGAGCCCTGAGAAACTAAGTCATAGTAGAATTTTCCTAGTATAAACTGAGTAGCAGTAATTTCCTGAAGTAGAAAAAAATATACTGTAGTTTCTCTCTCAATGCAAGCGAGGGAGAGACTGAAAGAATGAAATATTGGTAACTAAAGGTGTTAAAATTGAAAAGGGGAGGGGAATTAATCAAATTGAGAATCTGACAGGACTCTTTAATATATCTGTGCTGTATGTCTGGCTCAGACCTGCAACAGGAGTTAATTATTATTACAAGTCACACCTAAAATTATAGTAAATGAAAGACTACTGTCTATTTTTCAATTTGCTTACTTTATACTTTCAATGCAGACAGAGCCCAAGATGACTCAATGTTCTCCATTTAAAGTAAGAAAAAAATAATCTTTTATAAGATAACATCCTCCTCTTTTCCACAGAATGTACAAATAACTTTTATTCAGGCCTTTTCAATGCACAAAAATGCCCTCCCCCACTACTGGCAAGATAAATTCCCGAAGCCCTAAAAAATTCTCCCACAGTCTACACACACGCACACCCCCAAAACCCCACACAACACTGTTCACCAGCTGAGAATATCCTTCATAAACCTCATAAATAATTTATACATGCAACACACTGATTTACCTTGCTGCAGCTAAATTGTCTTGCTCAATACACATTTGTTTCCTCAGTTCTTAGTCGCAAGGCTCATAGCTTTTCTCACAACTATTCCACTGATAAAACGAACTTCCCTACCCTCAACCACACAATCAATTCCTCCACTTCTCTCTTCTGCATTATTGTTGTTAAAATAGTACAAGTGTTCAACACTTCTAGATATTCAAAGAGTGTAGAAAAACCTACAACAGCATCTAACCCAAAACAATTTAACATACTAGTAATGCTTTTATACTGCCACTCGAGGTCCCTGCAAACAGTCAAATCCACATGATCTAATGAGCTCAGATAGGTAGTGGTGATGACTTTTTTTTTTTCTAAAATTACTTCACACTAACTAAACTGAGGAATGTAACTGTAGTGCTGGGGTGAACTTTAATGTCACTTAATGGGTAGAGTACATTTTAAATGCACTTCTGTAAAGTAGTAAAAGAACAAGGATATCAGAGTTTGGGAAATGAGAAGAACGAAGAGCCTGGGGGTCAGAGCTGAGAACTAGAGATCTGATGTACCTGTGGTCACGGCTTATTTACAGAAGCTTTCTGGAAGGCAAAGGCCTCCACTTGGCCAAATCACAGCATTAGGTGTTGTATCTGACCCTGCCAGCTCCACCACAGGAATAGTCTCTCAATGAAAGTAATTTATTCCAACTGTTAATGTAAACCAGTTGTCAGTGTTTTGCATCCTCCTCTAAGCCTGATTCACAAAGGATGTGAGTCTGTTACATCTCCCACCTGTAAAGCCTAACTCTTTAACACAAACTGTGGAGGTTTATGCTTTTAGTCCTGGACGTCCCCATTTTGCTACCTGCTGTTGGCCAAGAGCAGGGTGTAACATTAAGAGCATTCCATCTTCAGAATTCTCTGTGCTCCCACATTTTTCTTTATCCCTGCCCCCAGGTGCTCTTCTTTTGTATACTACATTTCAGCTACCAGAGACAAGATTTCAAAAGTGACTAGAGAGAGAACCTGTGTATTGGAACTTAAGAACACTCATTTCCTAAAAATTAGACACCTTCAAGGTGTATCAAATAGGGCACCCCAAAATTGAAGCACTAAAAATCTCTACTCGCTTTTGAAAATCTTGGCCCATGTGTTGTGTGCTCATACCAATACTATCTAATGATAGGACATCATGTTAACAAATGTCTTTGTTAAACTTCTGAGCATGCCTATTGTGAACCAAAATATTGCAAGAAACCTAAATGGAGTGAGTGAGCTTGTTGCCTATGCAATTAGTAGAAATGTGTTGTCTCCCCTTGTGACAAACTGGACTTCTCAGTACTTTGCTAAACACTACTGATGTGAGAAATTATATCCAATGAAAGTGGAATAGTTACTTTCTCCAAATTCACTGACTTTACAAAGAAATCTTTGACATTAAGAATAGGGCAAAGGCAAAGGGCAGCCAGATAGCTAGTAATGAACTGGAGCTGCTATAACCAGTTCATGTGTACCCTAATTCTTTACAGTCATAAAATATTTCTGGTAAGTGTCATTCAAGGTGTCAATGAAAAGCTCATGACTCACTGGTTATCGTGTAATATAGGTGCAAGCAACTGATGCAAAATTATGAATATAAACTGAAATTATAATTCTTAAAATGTGTTTGCCACCTGTGCAGGAGTTGCTCCACCCTGGACCAAGGAATGTAGTTTTTTTTTTTTTTTTTACCTGGGAGTTAATGCCAAAGTAAACCTCACACCATTATGGTGGAAGAGGAGACTGACAATCACCTGTTTAATATTCATGCAGTTACACCAGAGGGGACAGAAACTAAGTAACTTGCATTTTAGCAGATAACCCCAGCAGGAAACTTCTTCACCAGAAGACTCCATGTCATCTTCTTCATGGCTTGAATGAACTTTATCCAGGCGTAACCCTCAGAAGAATTCATTTTCAATGGTCACTGGACTATAAACATAGATGTGTTATAGGTACTACCACACACCCAGCATGAAGTAGTAATAACCCCAATACATGGTTTCTGCCTTCAGCACCCCCAATATAAAAATTGTTCCAGCACCATTGACCATAAAAAAGGGGCAAAGAAACCATGAGTTATGTATATTTCACCTAAGACAAAGGTACCAGCCCTTTGACTTTGAGATATAGATTTTGACCCCAGGGTTTGGCCAGCCATCTTGATAGAAACATTGTGAGGATTTTACCTTGCATCTAATCTAGTTCAAGGTTTAGATACTAGAAAGTATTTTATTTTAATTTTTGTAACCATTTCTGTCCTTGATCCTTATACTTGTACTCTCTTTATTTAGTTCCAGAGAGATAGATTAACTTGTTTTATTTTTAATCTGAACCAGACCAGTGCTGTGTTTGAACTGAACTGTTTGGTAACTCCAGTTAAAGTAACAAACTTTTGGAAGTTGACTTTTTAAAGGAACAACAAACCTGAACATTCCTGAGCCCCCCTGCATCCAAACTCTCTCCTGAAGCCCACACCCCAACCCAACCCACGGTCCCAGCCCAGAGACCCCCCTTTCACCCCAAACCTCTCATCCCTGGTCCCACCCCAGAGCCCACACCTGCAGCCAGAACCCTCACTCACCTGAATTACCTGCCCAAGCCCCCTCCTGCACCTGAACCCTCCCCCGCACCCCAAACCTGTCAGCCCCACCCTCCAGCCCTCTCCTGCACCCCAATCCCCTTTGCCCCCCAGCCCTCTTCTGCACCCCAAATCCCTCATCTCTGGCTCCACCCCAGAGCCCTCACCCCCTCCTGCACCCCAACCTCCTGCCCCAACCAGGTGAAAATGAGCAAGGGTGGGGGAGAGCGAACAATGGAGGGAGGGGATGGAGTGAGCAGGGCAGAGGTATTCGATTTTCTGCAAATAGAAAGTTGGCAACCCTAGTGTTGCCACAGGCTGGTGATTTCGGGGAGCTAATCCACAATAGGCACAGACAAGACTACTTCATGCTAAGGGTAGGTAGTGGTGAGGTGCCTCACAACCCTGGGTACTCCTCGGAAGCATTACAAAAGTAATTTCAGCATCCCCTGTGTACTGTGTTATTGACAACTATTTGTCCTTTGGGTTGATGTTACGAACACTGGCTCCTATTGTGCACTGCCACATGTTTCTTGGCTAAAACTTGTAAAACAGAACTGTGACCTCCTGGACTCTCCTATGCCCCTTTTTTCTTGTGAGCTCCTACCTTGTTACAGTTAACTCCCCGACCGACATGAAACCTTTAGTGCCCTACTTTTTCTGCCAGAGCTTCTCAAATACCATTTGTCTCCTTAATTTAAGACATACAAATTCCTTCTCCCTTGTTAAGCAGCACCTGAGGTTTCCAGGCAGAGATGGTGAAAGACCCTAATGAATGAACACATTTCACTATGCTAGTCCAAAAGGGGGTATTTGAGTGGTTGAAATCAAATAAGACTCAAATTTTGTTGATCTCAGATGCAGAGGTTAGTGTTAACATTTGGGACTTTTCCTGTACTCAGTGCTGCATAATCACTGTGTTCATCAAGTGTGAGGACTCTAGCTTAGTGGGAATTTTTGAAATGGTCAGAAAATTGATTCACCATTTGTATCGTTTTTTATAAACAGCCAATATTAGTGATGGCGGCCTACTTTTCTCATCCAGTCTAGTTCTCCTGCATCTATGTTAAGGTGGAGCTGGAAGTATAAAGGGTTGGTGATTAAAGGGGGTAGGCCTGTAGGGAGAGTAAGGAATTGTTGGGGCCAGGCCTCAGAAGGATTGGAACCATAGGGCGTGGTCTACTCTGGACTCTGGGGGCATAGAATTGCTAGGTCAAGTTTTGGAGCAGAATTAGAAAGACCTGGAAGCTTTGCTTGGAAGCATTGCATTTCTGGTTTCTGGGGTTGCAGGAGAAGATAGATTATGGGCAGAAGCAAGATTGACAGTGGTGTAGCTCTTTAAGTTCAAGAAACCTTATAGGTACAGTGACACCGATGGCCAGGTGCCAGCTCTTGTCAACGCTATAGGTGTCAGCTGAGTATTGACAAATTCATAGCTGGAAACCAGACCAGCTCACCTATAAGTATTGTTCAAGATAAGTGTTAGACTTCTAAGAATGTGTTTAGACTACAAAACGCTTGTAAATTGCTGCATGCATAATCTTACTTGTAATGTCTGTATCACATGCTATAAAGGTAATATGAAAGTTTCGCAGCTGAACCCCCATCAATGGAAAGGGGATCATGCTTTCAAAAGCCTGGCATAGGTGCTAACTCTATGGGTGCTTCAGGGCTGGAGCACCCAGGGGAAAAATTAGTGAGTGCTCTGCACCCACCGGCAGCTCCCCGCCCCATCCCAGCTCGCCACTGCCTCCTCCCTGGAGCGTGCCGCCATGTCGTGCTTCTCCCCCCTCCCTCCCAGCGCTTGAGCTGCGAAACAGCTGTTTCACGCGGCAAGCACTGGGAGAGAGAGGGAGGAGGAGGAACGCGGCATGCTCGGGGAAGAGGCGGGGTCGGGGCAGAGATTTGGGGAGGGGTCCAATATGGGCAGGGAGGGGGCCTTAGCACCCACCGGCGACAAGGAAAGTTGGCGCCTGTGAAGCACTCAAAAAAAAAAAAAGCGCCACATCTGTTGCCAGGAATACATCACCATACAGAATCAGGTCTTCATTATTTTAGCCTAAAATCTTGGTTTTAATTGATATCACCGTAAGTCCCATCTATACTCCTCTTCACATCTTGTGGGAGAGAAGTGTAATTTCTCCTCAGATCCAGAAGAAAGTTCTTCTGAATGTTTAGATGTATTCACATCAATCCAGTGTAACGAGAGATTTTGCTTGTAGCTGTTTTGAAAAACCTTGCAGCACCTTGATAGAGACCAGCAGAGAAAAACTGAAAAAGGAGTTTAATTATCGTAAAAATGTCACCTCTCCCCATTGATATAATTAAGATGGTGACAGTATCAGGACACTCTGACTTGCATAAAACAGCAGTTAGTTTTAAGAATAAGACTTTAGATAAATAGTAATTAGTGACACTTTAAAGATAAAAATCCAAAATGAGGGATGCAATAATCCTCTATGAAAGACACAGGGTTAGGGTATGGAAAGTTCCAGCAACTATTGGGGAATTGACTCAGCATTTCTCCCAAGAAGGCACCAGGGGGAGGAGCTTAGCTATAAGTATGACATAATGAGGAGGAGCTAGAGAAAAATAGCAATTATGCTAATAAATGGTCAGTTTTCAGAATGGAGAGAGGAAAATAGTGGTGTCCCCCATGAGACCAGTTCTGGGACCAGTCCTATTCAACATATTCATAAATGATCTGGAAAAGGGGGTAAATAATGAGGTGTCAAAATTTGCAGATGATACAAAATTACTAAAGATAATTCAGACCCAGGCAGACTGCGAAGAGCTACAAAAGGATCTCTCAAAACTGGGTGACTGGGCAACAAAATGGCAGATGAAATAAAATGTTGATAAATGCAAAGTAATGCATATTGGAAAGCATAATCCCAACTATACATATAAAATGATGGGGTCTACATTAGCTGTTACCACTCAAGAAAGAGATCTTGGAGTCATTGTGGATAGTTCTCTGAAAACACCCACTGAGTGTGCAGCGGCAGTCAAAAAAGTGAACAGAATGCTGGGAATAATTAAGAAAGGGATAGATAATAGGACAGAAAATATCATGTTGCCTCTATATAAATCCATGGTACGCCTACATCTTGAATACTGTGTGCAGATGTGATCGCCTCATCTCAAAAGAGATATATTAGAACTGGAAAAGGTTCAGAACAGGGCAACAAAAATTATTAGGGCTATGGAACAGCTTCCGTATGAGGAGAGATTAATAAAACTGGGACTTTTCAGATTGGAAAAGAGATGGCTAAGGGAAGATATGATTGAGGTCTATAAAATCATGACTGGTGTAGAGTAGATAAGGAAGTGTTGTTTACTCCTCATAACACAAGAACTAGGGGTCACAAAATGAAATTAATAGGCAGCAGGTTTAAAACAAATAAAAGGAAGTATTTCTTCACAATGCACAGTCAACCTGTGGAACTCCTTGCCAGAGGATGTTGTGAAGGCCAAGACCATAACAGGGTTCAAAAAAGAACTAGATAAATTCATGGAGGATAGGTCCATCAATGGCTATTAGCCAGGATGGGCAGGAATGGTGTCCCTAGCCTCTGTTTGCCAGAGGCTGGGAATGAGCGACAGGGGATGGATCACTTGATGATTACCTGTTCTGTTCATTCCCTCTGGGGCACCTGGCACTGACCACTGTCGGAAGACAGGATACTGGGCTAGATGGACCTTTGGTCTGACCCATTAGGGCCGTTCTTATGTAATGAGCAGACCTTGAGAGATCTACCAGCATATAAGGTCAACAGCTAACAGGCTGAGTGCAGTGGGTTTGAGGCTTTGTGGAAGAACCAAAGCTACCTGAGAAGAACAGAAAATTCCAAAAAGCAGCTACCTGAAAAAGCATCAGTAGCAGCAGAACTTTAAAGGTCACCATGGCAACAGCTTTCATAGCAGCACAATCAGCAGTCCCTGCCAGCAGTAACAGTCAGCAGCAAATGACACTACACCCACAGCCTGAAGCAGCGGTAGCAGTTAGGAAAATGTGGCCTTGACAGTCACCATCCTTAACATCATTACTGACAGATCAGAAGGACCATTAAGATGAAACAGAGGGAATTGGATACAAGTGTAAATCTGATATTTCCATCTATTGTTAAGGAGTGCGGGGGATCTGTCTGTAAATAAAGCTGGATGCCTGTGTTCTGAGTGAAATCTCCCCTACCCATCCTGCGACCGCTTGGCTAGTCTGGCTCACAGGATGTTAAAAGTTTAAATGTTAGATTTTAAATATTAATATATTAAACGATTAACTATTAAATGTTAGTATTCATTAAATAATTATCTCTAAAACTATAATATTGTAATGATTTATAAAGGTAAGATATATTACATTGTATTAAGCATGTTATTGAATAGCAACATCTAGACTAGAGCCTTAGTGTATATAGACAGGTTTCAGAGTAGCAGCCGTGTTAGTCTGTATCCGCAAAAAGAACAGGAGTACTTGTGGCACCTTAGAGACTAACAAATTTATTAGAGCATAAGCTATTCTTCTGTATTCTTATGCATCCAAAGAAGTGGGCTGTAGTCCACGAAAGCTTATGCTCTAATAAATTTGTTAGTCTCTAAGGTGCCACAAGTACTCCTGTTCTTTTAGTGTATATAGAGACTCATACCTGCATATATATATCTATTACATTGTGACTGTTATATGATCTAAATATCCTGTGTAGTCCGTGTCTTTTATTTTGGTGCGCCGCTTCAATCCTAGATATAATTCTATTGTATTTTAATATATTTTATGTATTCTTTCTTGCTTCTATTAAAAATACTGCAATTACTTATTTTTAAAATTAATAATGCATATGTTTTCGAAGAATTTCTGCTTGTGTGTGTCAGTCCTAAAGCAGAAGGCTGTATCCCAATGTTCCTGCTAATTTTTTCCATCCATGCGTGGAATAAATTTTGTTATGTGCACCAAGGTATGTGCGGATGTGCACCAGTAGAAACAAAAAACCTAGATATAATATATATTTTTAAAAAGTTACCATAGGGATAATTACTCCAGCCAGGACAGGTTAGGCATTTTAGAACTCACTATTCAAAGAATTAAATTTAAGTGTAAGAGAAATAAAAATTATGAAATGCATAGATCAGTCAAACTAAAATAACACACTTTGAAAGAATAAAATTACAGCGAATATATGTGCATTGCAGGAAATACCAAGAAGTACCAACAACCGTAATACAAGTATGTGTTGGGAGGTGAGTGTGAAAGACTGTGTGACACAGAGATTGTGTGTGCTGGCTGCTGGGGAATTTTCTGAGAGATGCCATATGCTGTCTCTTTAAGGCACTCATTGAAAGCTCTCCTGCTCCTGAGCCCTGTTTCCCCTCCTCTCCCCCACTCTGCAGAGATAGGGTACATGGGCAGGGTGGAGGGGGAGAGAGAGTGTGTGTGTGTGTGTGAGAGAGAGAGAGATTGTGTGAGCTGGCTTCTGGGGAAGTCTTTGAGATACTGTGCACTGTCTCTTTAAGGCACTCACTCACTGCCCAGGAGGCTTGTTCAGACCTCAGAGGGCAGCGGCTCTCTTCTGCTCTAAGTCCTGAGCCCTGTCCCCTCTCCCCTGCTCTGTGGAGATGGGATACAGGAATGGGGGAGGGGGCGGGGCCGGCTTCAGGCACCAGCAAAGGAAGCAGGTGTTTGGGGCGGCCAATGGAAAGGGGCGGCATGGTCCAGGTCTTCGGCAGCGGGTCCCTCAGTCCCTCTCTTCCTCTTTGAGCTGCCGCCGAAGTGCCGCCAAAGAGGAAGAGAGGGAGCGAAGGACCTGCCGCCGAAGAATGAAGCGGCGTGATTGAGCTGCCGCTGATTGGATTTTTTTTTCCCCGCTTTGCCGCTTGGGGCGGCAAAAAAGCTGGAGCCGGCCCTGGGAGAGGGACACCCTGACATCAGCATCCCTTTCCCCCCACACTCTGCACAGTCAGCAGGAGGGTCCCGGGAGCAGCTGCAGGGGCAACGTGGCTGCAAAGCTGCGAGGGGACAGGAATCTGAACACATGCTGCTGGATGTGTGCGGCTCTGCTAATCAAGTGCGCAGCACTTGAATCACTCCTGGGTGACCACGCAGCTTAGAGGGAATACAACTGTATCCGTGTCCTTTCAGGGGTTAGCAAGACTAGCTTGCTCTGGGGAATCCTCTGCAGGTTGGAGACAAGCCCCCTGGTAACACCCTGGCAATTCCTTTAGGGCAGGCCACAACCTTGTTACCCTTTTGTTAAATTAGAAGTGCTACTGTAGGCTAATTTAATTGGTGTCTAAAATTTAGGGTAACACCAGGACCAAAGAGTGAAATTGAACTCAAAGCATTTGAAGATCTACAGTAGATACGCAGTTTGGCATAAATACAATACAGAGTATAAGGACTCTGAGTAAGACATGAACTCCACTTTTACTTATTCCCTTGATTATGTAATAGCTAAACAAAAGCTACTAAGTCAGTTGAGACTCCCTGCTTTGCTTCCTTGAGAATACAGCAGCTTCTATGAGTTAATTTAATATGAACTAAACTAAATTGGCCAGACAGCTCAGACAAAAATCTCTATGTGTGCCTTCCTTTGAGTCAAAATAAATTCAAAGGTATGCTGAACTCAAGTAATGTGGAAGACCAATCACCAAACTACTGAGAGAGGTGCTTAGTTATGCATCTAATAAACATCTTTAGGAGCAGTTAGGCCCAGATCCTTAAATAAAATCCTTGTTGATTTCAGTGGGAGTCAGGCACCTAAATATCCTTGAGAATATGGGCTCTTTAGTGTCTTTCCTCAAGTTTTGTGTTAGAAACAACTACTGATTAACTACTCCCTACTTTACCACCAGCAAAGAAAATCTTTACTATTCAGCCAACAAAGCATCAAGGATTGTGGAATCATAGCAGAGATACAAATATCCATTTGTTATTAAAGGAGCTAAAAGTCATCTACCATTGACTCCCCTCTCAACAGAATGATCTAATTTAAGCTGGTCTGTCCTGAATCTTATAATGCAAAAGACAAGCATGAGTATGTGCATAGTAAGACATTGGTCAAAGAGGGTAGAGGCATGGGCAACCTTCCCCCCCTACCCCTGCCTGTTGTCCTTTAATAGTGTTAGATGGAATCCTATGGGTGAGAGTGAATGAGTTGTGAAAGGACATAAAGGACTTGTAAATTTCAGCCACCATAGGGTTGGCAGTTAACAGGGCATATTGGGGCATTGCTGAACAAGGGCCAATTTAAGGTTGCACAGGCACACCTCCAAAATGGAGGCTTAGCCTCCCCTAGCGTCTTACAACCACCACCCATGCAGATCATTCTGGATTCCAAAGCAGCTGCAACCCCTCCCAGCTTGGAATCATCCACAAACTTTATACGTTGACTCTCCATGCCATTAATCATTTATAGTCATTTTCTGAATGGCAAGAAAAATGTCTTAAACTACAACTTTTTTTAATAGTGTCTCCTAATTCATAAAACCTTGATCTGCCCCCCCTTTTTTTCTCGAGTTTGAGGAAAATCAGCAGTCAGCTTTGGGCTAAGTACCAGAAACCAAAGACAACTCTGTGAGACCGCTGTATCGCTGAAAATTAGGGGTTTGGCGAGGAATCTCTGTTATCTTAACTATCAGAGGGGTAGCCATGTTAGTCTGAATCTGTAAAAAGCAACAGAGGGTCCTGTGGCACCTTTGAGACTAACAGAAGTATTGGGAGCATAAGCTTTCGTGGGTAAGAACCTCACTTCTTCAGATGCAAACTTCTTCTTCACTTGCATCTGAAGAAGTGAGGTTCTTACCCACGAAAGCTTATGCTCCCAATACTTCTGTTAGTCTCAAAGGTGCCACAGGACCCTCTGTTGCTGTTATCTTAACAGGGGTCACAACCATCACCCTAAGAAGTGAGCTGGGGCACTGAGGGATCTGGAGACTGAAGGTGGAGTTGTGGGGGGAGACCGCGGCTGGCTGAGCCACAACGTCTTCGCTCCTTCTCAAAGTTGATATTCCCGCCCCATCGCCGGGCGAGGGCTGCCTGCGCTCCTGATGCCCCGCTCCCGGGGCGGGCTTGCTCCCGGGGCCGCCTCCTCTGCCCCCCTAGCTCCGGCCCATCTCCGCATTCTCCCGGCATCTGAGAGCGGAGGCGTGTCTGCGCTTGAGAGCCTGGGGATAGGCGGGAATGAAGACGGGAGCGAGGGGGAGGGGGAGCTGCCAGCCCCTCTATGACATGGAGCAGGAGCCGCCGCGGAGGGGGCGGGGAGGCGGTGCTGTGGGGCCGCTGGAGGCGGGCGGGGAGAAGCAGCAGCGCTGTCACCCCCGCGACCCCTTCCCCTTCGCTCTCCTGGCGCAGCGGGAATTGCCCTGCCGGACTGCAGCTACAGCGGAGCCGGAGGCGGAGGAGGCGCTGCCCGGGGACCCTGCTGTGTCGCGGCCGCTACCGCCGCCTGAGGTGAGAGCAGCCAGGCGGGGGCTGGGATGCCGCCCTCCGTCTTCTCTCTCCTGTTGCGCGCGCGCGAGTACGGGTCTGCTGCCCCCAGCTGTGACCAACCTTCGGGCCGGGCCCGCACGTGGCGCCCCCGCTGGGCTGGTTTGGGAGCTCTCGGTCCCGCCGGGCGCCCATCGCTGCCAGCGGGGCTGCTCCAGCCTCGGCTCCGCTGGGGCCCCACATTGCGGAGGGCGAGATCGGGCTTCTCAGAGCCCCAGCCTTGGCTGATGGAGGGCGCTCCCTGCCGGAGCCTCTCCAGCCAGGCCCAGCTAGACTCGTCTCTCCTCCTCCTCCGCTCCCCAGTCACCCTGCCGCCTCCCTCACGCTGGCTTGGCTCGGATTAGCGGGGCGGGTTGTGAGTAACTGTCAGGGTTGTCTTGGTCGTTTAGCCTAAAGCAGTATTTTGGAATGAGCAGCAGCGGCACTACCATGGGGCTCCAATCCGGATTGGGCCTTTGGGTACCACTGCAATGTAAACAAATTATTTGAGGCACCAGTCAGTGCTACCGTTAAGTTTAAATTTTGCACTTAAAGCAAGTTTCCAACCTCTTTATTGTGGATTAAAAAATACATTATATCCTTCCAAAATTATTCTTTGGGTGCAGGAATCAATGTTCGGAGCATTTACAAGGAACTCTGTTATAATTTGTTTAGGAACTAAAATAAATTTAAAATTAGCCCTTTTAGAAATGTAGCACCCGGTGTCCCTTTTTTTATTTGCTTCCACTGATCTTAGTAACAGAATAACAGACTTTCCCCCCAGTTCTGATTGAGTCTGCCTCCCAACAGTTTCCTTTCAGCTGCTAACTCCCCTCTAGCTGAACATGTATAAGAAAGCACCCTGGAGAGGTCCCATAGCAACTCCTAATGTCTCCTTTAGTGCCTGTGTTCAAAGTTGCACTGCTTTAAATTGGTTAAAACAGATTTAGGCCATGTCTACACTACAAACGTTCACTGTTGCAAGTTACGTCAGTATACAGCCACCAAAGTTTGTATATCACTTGTGCATGTGCAGGCATGGGCGGTGTGTAATGGAGGCTGGGGGAGTTGCATATGGTACAAAGACTGTTCTAGCTTAATTTGATTGCTGATTTCTCCCTTGCAATAGACAAAGATCAGATGTCTGCTGACTTTCTCATGAGTCAGCAGCCTTTGATACCTGTGGTATAAGCAACATAGCCCTTGCTTGAGTGGTTTTGTTCTTTCCTCTCCAAATGTCAAAGCCTGTTCCTAGTGAACTCAATAGCAAAATTTCTTTTGGTTTCAATGGGAACAGGATTTGGCCCCAAAAGATCAGAGAATGTGATTTTGATCAATTGCTTATCTGTCCAGAGACAGTTCTCATGCACATTCTGACAGGCTGATTTTGATTGCCCCTCCTGTATGTCATGCTGAGGAAAATAATAAAACAATTTTGGCTGTAGTTCTATCAAGATGCACATGGGACACACAGCTCTATGCCTCTTTTCCATCAAAACCAGATGGCACAGCATCTTTGCTTTCCTAGTGCCTGGCGGAGAGCAATACTTAGGCCTTGTCTACACTGACACTTTACATCGCTGAAACTTTCTCGCTTGGGGTTGTGAAAAAACACACCCCTGAGCGATGCAAGTTTCAGGGCTGTAAAGTGGCAGTGTAGATAATGCACCAGTGCTGGGAGCTGCGCTCCCAACGCTGGGAGCTACTCCCCTCGTGGGGCATGGTTTTTTTACAGCGCTGGGAGAGCTCTCTCCCAGCACTAGTGCCGCGACTACACAGCCACGTTAAAGCGCTGCCACAGCCGTGCTTTAACGTTGGTAGTGAAGACATATCCTTAGATAAAGGTAAGCTGGCAGAAACTTAGTTTGGACATAAGGGAGGCACTAATAGTGTATTAAGGGAAAGTGGGGTGATTGTTCTTCCTGTCCTTCTTTCATTTAAGAAGTTTTCAATTTGGGGTGCTGCTGGATCCTCAATGACACCTGGAAGTACAGGTGGCACCAGGGGCCCAAAGCATCATTTTACAACTGTATCTGTTTAACAAATGCAGTTGTAAAATTTTAGACAGGTAAGGGGGGTGTTGGAGGGGACGGGGAGAGCATGGGGGCCCCAGGCTGGGGGCAGAGTGGGGAGGAGTCACATGGAGGGTCACGTTCCCCCCCTTGTGTCCCTCCCATGAGTGCAGTACCGGCAAGAAAAGATTTCTACTTGCACCACTACTCACCAGGAGCACTTGTGTCGATGTAAAGTGCAGTGCACCGCTGTTAGATGTCCCAGTATGCCAACTGCTGCCGTCCTGCACAATGCCTTTTGGGGCATTTTTGCAGTGTTTTGTGGGATAGAACTGATTTGTCCAGGGATCTCTGGGAGCTATGGGTCAAGTTCCAGCATGCAACTCTCTCCATCCCATAATGTTGTCCATATCCATAATTTTTGTGCCTCTTTAAAATAATCCCACAAACCTGCATGGCACTCTTTGGTCTCTGCCATAAGTATGGAGCCCCCAGAGCTGTACACTTATAACCTTTGGGTGGGCTAGAGGTCTCTGCCATCTCTGACAGAAGTATGGAACCCGCAGAGCTGTGCACTTGTAACCTTTGGGTGGGCTAGAGTTCACTTCATTGCCCTTCTCCAGTGCCTAAAAAAACAGGAATTCACATAGAAAAGTAGCTGGAGACCCAGAATTCAATCTCTAAGGATTTTCAGCAAAGATTGCACAGGGTCAACCTCCCCACATTCAAATCCCCAAAGAAATTAAAGAAATGAATTTAATTAAATAACAACTTTATAAAATCTTATGATAAAGAAACAAATAATAATTTAATTTGTACAACATAACATGGCCATTTTATAATCCACATAGATTATCTTCACAGTTATACATAAATAAAGAAAACAAATTACAATCTCAACAGTTCAGTCCCCACAGAAATACAGTGAGAAGAAGAAGGGTTCCCAAAACTTAGGCTGAATTCACCTGAGTCTCAGAGTCTTTGATCAGCAAATCTATACAGTCTGCTGAATCTAAAATAACATCTTCCCTCCACTTGCTTGTAGGAATCTTCATGGAATCCATGCTGACTCTTCCTCTGCTAAAACCACTGTTAGCCAGTCAGCTAACTGATTAACCAACCACTCGCTTAAGTGTACACATTAAAAAAAAATCCAACTTGTTACAAGAAAATACAAAACTGAGAATAGCAAAATATAAATTACTCTTTCCCCATTACTACATTTAAAGAAAAGTTGGTGAATTACACTAGTTGAGACAATTTAACTAAAACAGTTTGGCTAAAATAAAATAAAAACATTCAAAGTATACAATTAAAACAGAATAAATTATTTTTCCCTCCCAATTTCTTGTTTCTATAATTATCATTACCCATGTTTCCCTGTTAGAGGGTTAACAATATCACTAACCTGCTGCAAAATGCTTCACGGTTAGGGGAAACAGCCTGCTTTCTGCTCTTGGTCTCAGCTTCTCCCAACTCATACAGGGCACATGGCCTTTGGTAAAGCAGCTGCCCTGACTGCTGGCCCTCATGGAGTCTGACCCCAGCAACAGGGAACCTATTGGAGCATACCCCAAACTACCACAACCACACCCAAAATCCAGATGTTTCTGGATGTGAAGGGCTAAATCTGCCTAGCAACAATGAAGGCCCCAGACACAACTCTCTCCTACCCGTCACATGGGTCTCTTAAAGAGATATTTTCCTATTAGACACTTGGGTTACACGCTATTCTCATGAACATTGAAAGTACAGGATGCAAGATTCTCCTGAATTTCCTGTACTCTCAGGACTCACAACAACCGGGGACATGAGGATTTCTTTGAGGACAGTTTGCTGAGGGACAGGGCCAGCTCCAGGCACCAGCCCAGCAAGCAGGTGCTTGGGGCGGCCAATGGAGAGGGGCGGCACGTCTGGCAATTCGGTGGCGGGGCCGTCACTCCCTCTCGGAGCGAAGGACCAGCCGCCGAATTGCCGCCATAGAATGAAGCAGCACTACAGTTGCCGCCGATCGCGATCGCGGCTTTTTTTTTTTTTTTCCTGCTTGGGGCGGCAAAAACGCTAGAGCCGGCCTTGCTGAGGGACATCGTGAAAATTCAAGGTTGTTGGTGACATTCATGGAACACTGCTTGTGGACCTGAGAACCAAAGCTGACTGCTGGTATTGCATCGTAATGCAGGTGGGACAATGAGCAATGGCTGCAGAACTTTTGGATGCAGAAGGCCACATTCCTGGAACAGTGTGCCAAGCTTGCAGCAACCCTCCAGCACATAGACACCAGAATGAAAGCTTCATTGCCAGTGGAGAAGCATGTGGTGTTTGTACTCTGGAAGCTTGCAACTGGTCAGTGGGAAATAATTTTGGATTTGGAAAATCCATAATGAGGACTGATGTGCAAGTGTGTAAATCCATTAATTGTATCCTGCTACATAGGACAGTGCCATTCGACAATGTGCAGGAAATAGTGGATGTATATGCAACAGGGGGGTTTCTGAACTGATGGAATGATAGATGGCATACATATCCATATTTTGACACCAACCCACCTTGTCACAGAGTACATCAGCAGAAAGGGTTACTTTTCCATGGTTATACAACTGTTGGCAGATCTCTGGGGATGCTTCACTGATATGAAAATTGGCTAGTCAGGGAAGGTGCATGATGCTCATTTCTTTAAGAACATGGGACTGTTCAGAAACCCGCTGGCTTTCCTGACCAAAGAATTACCATTGGCTATACTGAAATGCCCATACTGATTCTAGAGGACCCAGCCTACACTTTGCTTCCCTGGCTCATGAAGCTATACATTGGCCACCTCAACAGCACCAAGGCAAGGTGCAGCTAACAGCTCAGCAGATGCAGAATGACTGTTGAATGTGCTATTGGCAGATTGAAGAGACACTGGCAGTATTTGCCTTAGTCACTAGATTGATTCTCAGTGAGAAAAATATCCCAATGGTTATAGCTGCCTGTTTTGTCCTGCGTATCGGTGAGGCAAAGGGAAAAAGCTGATGCCAAATATAGGGTGAAGGTGGAGCGACTGTCTGCTGACTCTGAACATCCAAACACAAGAATTATTACAAGAGCTCAACATGGAGCTACGCAGTTGAGGGAGGCTTTGAAAGAGCACTTTAATGGTCAGCCACAGTAGCGTTCTCTGGTGGACTGTTCTCTGTGCCTGGAGCTTTGGATGTTGCTAAGAATTGTGTAATGCTTACTGTACATTTATAAATATGACTGGGTGTTTTCCTGAAGCTACGAATTATGTGATGTTTGGTGTGCATTTACAAGTAGTTTGCTTTGAGTATCGCTATGCATTCTACAATATTTGTTGTGATGCAATAAAGATGATTTGATTCTCCAAAAATAGAACTTTATTGAATGGGGGGGAAAAACAGCACAGAAAACCGGTGTGGAAAAACCCCCAAAGGTGATGCTATACACATTTTTAACATAACTTATTGGACTGAAAATTTAATATTATAAAGGAAGTAAACATGTATGTCCACTTCAGTGCACAAATGTAGACAGTTGTGGCTACACATACATGAACCCTGGTTCTCACAGGTCTGTGTATGTGAAGATGTGGTTTTCCTTGGTGTTCACTGCAGAGGTCTCTGTCTCAGGCTCCTCCAAGGTATCCACAGTGGTCTGCTGGGTGCTATTGGGATCTCCACCCAGTATGGCAGGCAGTTCCTTGTAGAAGTGGCAGGTCTGCAACACAGTACTAGACTATTGTGTTCCCCTCGATCCCAGCCCGGAGCACCCTCCTGTACCCCAAACCCCTCAACCCCAGCCCCACCCTGGAGCCCGCACCCCCAACCAGAGCCCTCACCCCCTCCCGCACCACAATCCCAATTTTGTGAGCATTCATGGCTCGCCATACAATTTCTATTTCCAGATGTGGCCCTAGGGCCAAAAAGTTTGCCCACCCCTGCTCTATGCCGTTTGGGGAGGTGGTTTTACTGCATCGCTGTAACATGGTGCTTACGTTGGCTGGATACAAATTTGAGTGTAGATACATGCAGGAATAGGTTGATGCAAGGCAACTTACGTCAATCTAACTTTGTAGCATAGACCAGGCCTTATTTAAACCCAAACCCTGTGTGAATATTCCTAAACTTGGTTTAATATTGATTTAACAAATGAAGTGCTTACATAAACTATCTGGTTTACCCAAATTGGTTTAAAAAAATTACACCTTTAATTAAACCTGTGCAACTTTGAATAAAAACAAGGCCCTAGTCTCCTGTGTGCTCACATGTTCTCTCTCTGTCCTTCTGCATGACGATGTGGGTTGTATATGTGCTATATGGGGATGAATTATACAGGAGTGTATATTGGAAATGGGAGATGTGAAACATATGACTAGTGGGTGAGGTGTACCAGAAGGGGTTGTGTGATGTTCATGGGAAGTGGCTGGAGGGGAAGAAATGTAGGCTGTGTTTGTGGGGTGAATGCTATGTGGAATGTGTATAGGATATAGGGGTGCCTGTGGGGATGAGGAGGGGGTAGAGTGGGGTGTGTATACAATATGAGTTGTGTAGGGATGCCTGCGGAGGGGGTGATATGGGATGTGTTTGGAAGTAACTGGAAGGATGAGAAGCTGAGGTGTATATGGGAGGGGTTGTGTATGCAGGGGGGCAAGGTGTTAGGGGGGTAGGAAGGATGATGTGGGGTGTGGGTGGGACAAGGTGTTTGGGGATGGGATGGTGAGGATGAGGGTGAGGTGGTTAGGGATGGAAGAGTGAAGTGGTGAGGTGTTTGGGGATGAGGGGAGTGAGGCGGTGCAGTGTGTGTGGATTGGGGGGTGAGGCGGTGTTGATAAGGGTGTGGGGGGTGAGCAGGTGTTCGGGATGGGGGATGAGGAAGTGAAGTGTATGTGGAGGGGGGGTGAGGCCATGGGGGTGGACAGGTGTTCGGGATGGGGGATGAGGAAGTGTGTGGGGGGTAATATAGGGAGGAGGCAGGGGAGGTACCAGTGCTCTCACTCTCGCTCTCTCCCCGCAGCTGCCATAGCAACGCGGCAGACGCCGAGGAGGGGGCTCTGGGCTCCGCGGCCCGGCTCACGGTCAGAGCCTGAGGCCGGGGCCGGCCGCCTGGTGGCGGGACGCGCAGCCCCGCGCCCAGCGGTACCTCCCTCTCCCGCTGCAGCCCGGCCGGGATGGGCAGCGCCGCCGCGGCGGGGCCCCTGCCCGCCTTCCAGTTCCGGCCGCGGCACGGGAGCCCGGACTGGCGCCGGCTGAGCGCCGTGGACGTGGAGCGGGTGGCGGGCGAGCTGGACGTGGCGGCCCTGCAGGAGCACCTCGGCCACGTCACTTTCTGCAGCGCCGAGAGGCTCCTCTGCCCGCATTGCCGGGGCCCCGCCGACCCGCTGCTGCTCAAGCTGGTGCGCCTGGCGCAGCTCTCCATCGAGTACCTGCTGCACTGCCAGGAGCACCTGGGCGCCCAGCTGCAGGGCCGCGAGCAGGCGCTGCGGGCGGCCGACGCCCAGCTGGAGGAGGCGGGCAAGGAGGCGGCCCGGCGCGCCCAGGAGATGAAGCTGCTGAAGGAGGAGTGCAGGCGGCGGAAGAAGATGATCAGCACCCAGCAGATGATGCTGGAGGCTAGAGCCAGCTATCACCAGGTGAGACACACTTACAGTCGCTGCTAGCGCTCAACCCCTCCATGGTGCAACCGCAGGGTGGGCGGGCGGGCAGGAAACACTTTCTTACCTTGGGGATATGCTCCCCTACCCCTCATGAGATCCTTTCCCCATCAAAATACCCCAGAGGCTGCAGTTTCATTCCCAGCACTTTGGGGCTAGTATCTCATATCTCTTTAGAGAGGAGGTGTTTGATTTCCAGCTAATCCTATTCACTGATGAGCTTTTTCCAGGCTTGTATTCATTTCACCATCCTGTGTATGAAGCGAATGATTAGGCAAGGTGGAAGGCAGGCAACAGAGAATAGGGCACATTAAGTCTTAGAAAGATTAACAGTTTAAGGGTCTATCAAATTTCCCATTCTTTTTTCAACAAGTATTTTGGGAATTTATAACTGCCTTAAAATGTTCTGAAATTTAAAGACTATACTGGGCTGAAACTTGGCAAACATGGCCTCGGGCCAACTTTGTGTGTTTGCGTGTGTGTATTTAAAGTTCATTTAACTCTCATGAAAGATGTTCTAACCTGACACTCCTGAAGGTCAAAGTCCTGTTTATCCAAATAATAGGTACAACATAGGTAGGAGCAATGCAAGCTTTCCCATGCTGTGCCATCAACATGTTTCAACCCCGACTGGAGGGAACATCAGCATGTCAGTGGGCTAGGAAAAGGTTTTCTTTCTTAAAATGTCTTGATTAAGGAAAAATTTCCATCTTAAGTTCAGTGGTTCAGTAGGAAGATATGTATATTTTGTCCAAAATTCTGTATTTTTTAAAAGTAAATTATGCTATTTATTGTATATTTCCCTCACTTAGGCCCCAGTCTTGTAATGGTATCCATGTGGGGTCCTTGTGGATTCAGTTGCAGGATCAGGGCCTTAAGGAGAAGCTACTGATGTGATTTGCATTTCAAAAGGTCTAGATGTCTTGTTCGACCAGAGTATCTGACCTGGGTTGAAAATGAAAACTGAGTGAGCCCCTTTATCAGTTTAATTGTAAACTCAACTGAATGTCAAGTAATCCCTTTATTGTATTTGAGAGCACAAATATGTGCGTGCATTCTCTTCAGAATGCATTTAGGCCATATCTGGCTGAGTGGAGCCTGAAGAATCGAGCAAACTACTGGCCTTGGAGTATAGTTCATCTTCCTTCTTCTGTTCAGCGGCATTTATCTCATTATCCATTTAAGGTCATATAAAATAAAAAGCTCTTTCTCCCCCTTTTATTTCTTGGAATAAATTATTATCTCTAAGAATTAGATCTAGTGAGGGATGAGTTCAGAAACTGATATTGAGTAATATCTGTAAAATGGAGTGAGCACTTTGGGTTTGAATGGAGGACTCCAAGTTATCTATTTCTAGTATTTGTAAGTGCAGATTGACTATTAGGCAACAATTACATATCATTTGTCCGTATCAAGCATTTGGCTGTCCTGGAGTACCAGACAGTGGGGTTTTGGCTAGTCTTGCTCAGTGTAATTCAGGTTCCATGCCCATAAAAGCTTTGGCCCCTTTATGAGCAAGACTGTAAACAGTTACTTGCCTTTCTTAATGCATGTGCACTTTATTTTCGATGTGATGCACAGTAATTGAGTTTTGAGTTTTAAGTTTAATGTCTTTAATCCACATCCAGAACAAGTGAAAACTGTAAAAATAAGAACTGTCAAATGGAATTGCTATTAAGGTGTGATAATTTTAAGGCTCAAAAACTCAAATAATATCTTTCTTAATGATGGAATGTCAGCTTTCTACTATATTTGAATTTCTCATATTTTGATGATTTGCACAAGATCTTAATGTTCCATAAAAGCTTTTTTGTATTTAATACTATGAAAAATAGTTTGAGGAATATTGTCACCAGTAATAGGCACATAGTATAAACATTCCATCTGCTAGTTGTTGAATAAGAGCTTGCTTCTACTACATGAGTTTAGTGCTTGAATGGATAACAGTATTTCACAGCCAATTTAATACCATAAATCATGCGCAATCTGTTACAGTGTAAAATCCCTGATGGTTCTTTTGCTTTGCTACCATACTATACCTTCTCTGTCTAGGTTTTATGTCAGTACTTCCTTGCATGTATCCAACAAAATGTAACTTAATTATTAATGGTGTTAGTGGTGATTGCAAGACATTTATATTTAATATCATACTAGCCAGCAGTAGTGGAATTTCAAATTCTAGATGAGACCTGGGAATTTGACTATAATGAACAGATTTTAAATCTGCTGAGCAAGTTTGAAATTGTCTTTTACATTCATATCACATCAGTGTGACTGACTGACTTAATTGTGCAGTTGTGGCTCCCTCAAGCAGATTTGTAACATATACAATAGTCAAGGATAGTTAGCCAGCATACCTTATGAAAGAAATGAGGGGTTTTGATTCACAACATAGTCAATCAGTTTCAACAGCTGTATATTTTGTTCATGTTTTATAGTAGGTCTTCTGTTTATCACTCTGAAAATGGGCAAAATGTACTTTAAGGATGAATTAAAAAGCTTTAAAAATATACCAGTAGGATCAAAATTTGATAAAATACATCTCTACATTTATAAAAGATGAATGTAAATGAGTGTGTTAAATACACACCATTAGAGGCAGGACAAATCATAAAGAATGTGTAACTGTTCTGTAGTACATTTTGTATAAAAAAATGAAGTATGTAACTCAGCACCTTACTACAGCCTCTGCTTTTATATTTTTCCTGAAAGGTTGGGTGGGAGGCAAATTCTTGCAGGTTTGTGCTGTATGAATCAGTGGGTTTCTGCTGTATTTTGTTATTAATTTGGATCCTACTAAACAGTGCTTTTATTTATCTGCAATTGTCACCCTTTCTTGCTCCAGCTCCTCCTCCCTATTAACTTCTCCAGCATGATTCCCCCACAACTCTACTTTTTGTTATCTCATTCCCTTTCTAAGTGTCCTGAAAAGCAGTAATGCTAAAAAAAATCTAAGGATAGTAGGTTTCTGCAAATTTCATCAGAGTTTTCAGTGTAATATGGGAAGGAAACAAAAAGTCAGTGCAATTTTGGGTTGCAAACGTTGCATCCTGGGATGGGCGCTAATAAATCTTTACATAGCTCTGGCACCATCACACCTGGATGTGCCTTTAATTTCTGGGAATTTCATTAATTCAGAGGAGTGCAGATGAGCTACAGAAGACCTGTCAGGGTTGGGGAGATTGATTTATGAGAAAAGACTAGGGCCCTGATTCTGCATTAGAATCTGCTAAAGTCAATGGGACTCCTCATTAGTGGAACCTGATGCAGGATCAGAGCCATAATAGAGATATGCCTTGACTGCCTGGTGATTAAGGTAGGGTTGCCAGGTGTCCGATTTTCGACTGGAAATTCCGGTTACTACAGGCGGGGGAGGCAGGAAGGCTGGGTCATTACCCATGCCAGCCCCTATTGAGTCGGGGCCGCCTCCTACCTGCGTTGGGCGACTGCAACTCCCAGCCTGGCTCCGCAGGTGAGTCCCTCCCGACCTGTGGAGAGGAAAAGAGGGGGGAAAAGCAGTGAGTGACGGGGGGGAAAGGGGAAGAGAAGTGAATTGGGTGTGGGGTCTCGGGGGAGTGAAGAGGTGGGGCCAGGGGTAGGGTCTGGGGCGGGGGAAGAGGGAAGAGTGGGGAATGTTCTGGCACTCTTGCTGGAGTGTCCGTTTTTTAAATATTATAAAGTTGGCAACCCTAGATTAAGGGGTGGGGTGTGTCCCGATAACAATATGCAGAAGAGAAGAATTTTAGCATAATAAAATTAGGTATTCATATATAATTTATCAAAAGTAGGGATGCAATCCCCCTTGCTTGGCACTTTTAAAACTAGACGCCACTATGATTCTACCTCCCGCCCTCCCAACATGGATATAGTTCAAAGTGTGCACTGTTTAATGCCAAATTTCTCTGTTCAGCTATTGTTGAGTTATATATGTTGGAGGAAGGAGAGAGAGTATGGCAATACAATTTCACAATGGGAAAAGTACATGTATTTTTCTTTTCGGTTTGTTGAAATCCAAAATAGTGGCATGGATATTCCTCATATTTCATGTTTTTTAAAACCAAACATAGAGCATTTCAGTCCAAATGGAGATTTTATTTTACAGTTAAGAGTGAGTGATAATGGGGTAATTTTTTTAATTTAAACTTGTTTTCCACTTTAATTATAGCATTAATTAGGTTTTCTCACAATATTGTCAACCATTACCTTCTCTAGAACAGAATGCCAGACATTCTCAGGTGTCTGTGATCTTATCACTTTTTAGTGGCTTCATCTTATAGAGGATATAATTCCTAACATTACTACTCAAGCCTGAATATTTCACCTGTTACCACCAGCATGCTATGTAATTTAAATTGAATAATGTTGGAATTCAAATCAGTATCACAGTGTTGCCATGCACAAGAATGGGCTACTGTACGGAGAAATGTAATAGGCTAATTCAAAAAATGTTAACTGTCATAATTAAAAAGACCAGCATTTAATGTTGTTACCTAAAACGAATATCTAACTATATTTTGTAGTGTCAGTTTTGTGATAAGGCTTTTATGAACTACTCCTTTCTACAAAGTCATATGCAACGGCGCCATAAAGAAGAATCTCACACTGGTGAGTACTTTCACACTATCAGGAAAGTTAAGGAGATATAGAAATATGTAAAATATATTCAGGATATGCAATTTAAGTTTTTGTGTGACCCAGAAAGAAGCCATTTGACTTATAAGCCCAGAGTGAGTTTGTACATTTGACAGTTACACAGATCATGTAAACTGACCAAATGTGATATGGCAGTCATTTCACTGAAAGATTATAAAGGTGGAATAGCATGCTGCCATGTTTAGAATCATTTTTCAAACTGAGTTCCTGCTGAATACCTTTGCCAGTGGCAGAATTCAGAGCAATGGCTTCCTTTGAATATATGAAAGCTGTGAAAATGTGAGTATCATTGCCAGTGAACAGGATGTACCATGGAAAAGGAAATTTTATAAAAAAGCATTGTTATCATTATAGGATCCATTCCACCTCCAGTGAAGTTAGTAAGAATTGGATCAGGCCCACAATAAATTTATAGTGATAGTACAATGTGATAGTTATAGGGAAACTTATGATTATTCAACCAGGGTGCCAAACTCAGCAATCCAGTATAATCATCATTGTTACACTACCCTATTTGGTAGATTATTGTAAAATGATGTTCTTAGAAACAGTACTTCAGATCAGGAAGTGGAATTATATCAGGATACCTGCACTTCAAATTGTTCAAGGCACGTGGCCTTTGGCCTTGTGACTCACAACATTAAATATGCACAAGTTAGCAATACAGTATACATGGTTATTGGTGTATGGTAAAGGCACTTTTTTCCAGGTTGCTTCAGAGGCATTTACATGTACAGAGTAATGCTACATTTTTATTGTCAGTATGAATGATGAATTTAGGGATTTTCTTCTCTGCCTCTTCTGCTTTGTGTCAACTGAAAAATATTTATCGTGTGAAAGCCATTCTTCATATTTTTGCTTGTTTTACCCCAATATATTTTTCTCACTGCGTGTGCGATTCATTGTTGCTGGGAGATGATGTTCTTTAGCAATGGGAAAGGTGTTAGGGGAAGAAAGTGGGGGATGGTGAACCAGAGAGACAGGTTGGCAATGGAGCAGGAGCAGCTGGATAGAGGTGGTCAGGAAGGAAGAGCAGCTGGGAGCAAGAAAAATGGGCTAGTGGAAGAGAGAGAGGATGGAGACAGGGTTTGAACAGTAGCCTGAGAGGCCAATAAAATAGCAGTAGCACTGAAGGAACTGAAAGAAGATGTTGGTAAATTGGTAGAGGAAAGCAGCTGTTATGTGCTTGGAAAGAGAGGGTAATGGGAGGAATGGCAGAGTCAATTGAGCTGGATTCATTCTGTATTAGCAAGAAGAATTACTGTGTGAGGGGAGTGCTCCAACTCTTTGAACACTTAGGGTATGTCTACACTGCAATAAGACACCCACAGCTAGCCCATGCCAGCTGACTTGGGCTTGTGGGGCTCGGGCTAAGGGGCTGTTTAATTGTACTATAGATGTTCAGGCTGGAGTCTGGGCTCTAGGACCCTCTGACCTCATAGGGTCCTAGAGTCCTGTCTCCAGCCCAAGCCTGAACATCTACACTGCAATTAAACATCCCCTTAGACTGAGCTCCTTAGCCAGAGTCAGCTGGCACAGGCCAGCCGTGGGTTTTTAATTGCTGTGTAGATACATCCACAGTTATTCCCATTGTTCTGCTATGTACTCAGATACTGCAGTGATGGGCAAACTTATAAAAACCTAGATAGATTGATAAAGTGGATACATTTTTGAGTGTACATTTGAAACAATTTTTTGACAGTGACCCTTAAAATGAAATTCTGGGAACAGAAGTTTCACCTATTTAATTCTAAACAAATCCAAAGTTGTATCTCTATATGGACTGATAAAGAAAGTGACTTTAACTAATTAAGATCCTCTAATGAATCTTGCAGAATTATATATTTGGGAGTCATGCCTTTCATTCCTTCTTTGACCTTCTGCACTTTATATTCCTATAAAACATGTTGAAATTAGATTATATTATCTATGTCAGATTAGTTCATTTTTAATATTAAATATTTCATAAGCTTATTTCACATGCTATATTTTCAATAAGACAATGGCTGTCAATCTATGGCCTGTGGCGCTTGACCTGTAGTCCAGAGAATGTATTATTTTGAGAAGCAATCTGTAAGGAATTGTAATATTGGGAGGAAAGATGATCTGTGAGAGTAGTGGCTCACAGAATGAAAAGGTTGGAGAAGCATTGAAGAAAGACATCTGTGGGAAAAATCACATTTCCCAAAAATATAATTAACATTTTGAAAATGTATATTTCTTTCAAGCAGAACAAAAGAAGAAAGCACACACAGATAAATTACAGGATGAGATTGATAAATTGAAGGAGCAGTTACAGCTCACCAAGTCCCTCCTAGAAGCTGAACAACAAGCTCACGTGGCCAGATTTTCTAAGGTAGTATATATTAAGTGTTAACAACACCCTACAAGAATCAGTATTTTGGACTGTATTCACTGACCATGTAGCTCGCAAATGAGGTGAATAGAACTGAATGAAAACTTAAATAAGATTTTTCTGTTTAGCAGCATTGCTCCTGTGCCACATTAGGTACAGCCCCTCCTGCAATTTTAAAAGCCCTATTTGTTATCTTCCACTATCCCTTCTTGTATATATTTTGGAACCAATATGAAAGGCACTGCTACTATTAGCACCTGCCAGTCATCAGAATGGCAAAAAGCTCTTATTGGAGCAGATAGAATGCAGAATATTATGATATTTTAAATAATATTATATAGTGCCTAGACACTATGGTGATTTGGTACTTGCTAGATACTGCTCTGCAAGGTTAAATGATGGTTTGTAAACAGTAAAATATTCCTTGCCACGAGAACTTCAGTCTAACATAGGCAAGACGTGAGATAACAGTTTAAGAAAGGGAGAGTGAGAAGAAGGTAATGGGGAGAAAATGCAAGGAATATCACTTCAACTTGTGTGTTAGCCTTTGAACCCTAGGTAAGTAGCCAAGGGCTTTCAGTAACCTTGAAGCAGTAGGTAGCCTCAGCCATTGTGGAGGGTTGACAAGAGATGAAGCAAAAGTGAAAAAAATTAAAAGCAGTAATATTGCTTTGGTGGGTAGTTACATGCAAAGGCTTTATTTTATTACTGTTATTAATTTGGATTGCAATAGCATCTATAAGTGGGGAAGAGAGGATAGGTGTAACAAAGAAATAAAAAGATAATGTGGTTACATAGTTAAGCTACTGCACAACTTGATCATTTCTGATTCCAAATCATCTTGCAATTTTTGTTTCTTTTCAAATAAATAAAATCAGGTATCCTGTCAATATCACAAGAGAGATGAGTTTTTAGGATGGATTTTAAGGAGGAGAGGATACAGGCCTAACAGATAACTTTAAAGAGTGCATTCTATAAATAAGGGGCAGTGTGGAGCTGGTTTTTAAATAAGACAGATTTAGTTAAAAAACAATCTTGATCTAAATGTTATAAATGTAATTGAATTTTAAAATTGCATTGTAAATTGCCCCATTTTTCTTAATATTTTCGTAACTTTCTTCTGCATAGCATGGTTATAAAGTTCCCTTTACTTCTACTGCTGACCTCACAGTAGAAACCATTGTTGTTTCCTACAAGAGGCTATGCAAAGGCAACAAGGGGAAAGCAGCCCTTGATGCTGAAAAATGTTTAATGCAATAGAAGAATCAAGGGGAGAGTCTCTCATGGAGTCAAAAAGAACAGCTGCCAGCTGTTTCCAAGAGACCCAGAGCTGGCTTGGGGAGTGAGTAGCTGTGGAAAGACACGGCTAACTGGTTGTCTCCTGCATTGTTCCCAATGTCTGAGCCTTCTGTCCCTGAAAATGGTTATATACCTGTGAGTTACCTGTCCTCTCCTCTCTGCAGTAGCATAAAGGAACCCGTGGAGCAGGTGCTTGGAAGTTTATGCAGTGTAGGTGGATTTCTTTACACTGGTTTACATTCCCTATTTGCCATACCAGCTGCAAGTCTCTGATGCCCTGGGTGTTTTGCTCCCCAACTCCTTATGCAAGTTGGGGGTCTATGCATAGTTGTAGGTTATTTCAAATCTTCTTTCTCTGACTCCAAGGAATCCCTTCCCCTTTACTGTACGGTAGCAATAGGTATGTATATCTACACAACAGCTGGGAGGTGTAATTCTCAGCTTGTACAACAACTAATTGAGCTAGTGCCTAAAGATAGCATTGTGGCTGCAGCAGCTCGGGCTAGCTGCCGAATATGTACCCTGGGTTTTAGGCAGGATTGTGTTCAGGCTGCTATCCCAAGCTGCTGCCGGTTTCACTCCTACCACCCTGCTATTTTTAGGTGCTAGCTTGAGCAGAGCTAACATGTACATCTAACTGAGCTGGGAATTGTTAGAAGAAAGAGCAGGTTGACCCAGAGGCGGATATGAGTACAGGCTTCTTTATTGCGATACTTGTTCCCCTGGACCCATTTGTCCAGTAAACACTGAATTAGTTACAGCACATTCTTTTTGTTTGTTAATATGTACACGCCTACATCCGTTACAACACCCCAAAAACCCTTATTAAATAATAAAAACACCCATTTTGTTAGTAAACTCACCTTATCTGTGCACAGCATTAAACATATTACACAGGCATTTTACCTTGAAAATATATTTCTTTGCAAAAATTTGGTGCCACAAATCTCCCTGGTCAGCAATTCTCAGGGAAGGTAGGAAGGGGGCATAATCCAGGGCTTGTTTATGTAGCTGGGAAAGGAAGGGAGGATGATATAACACTGCTTTACCCAAAAGGTATTCTTTAGATCCTCACATTTCTTATGCAGCTGCAACATTTATCAATTCTTACAAGCAACAGGGAAGGGCAAAATATGGCAACTTATTTATTGAACAAGGAACTACAGCCTTCTTATGCCTTTGTCCTCTAATGCCATGTCAGCACATTAGCAGATTCCCAGGTTTCTACTTAACCCATACATATCCCAACAGGAATTAAACCTCTCAGCTGCTGAGTAGACATACCCTTTGGCATGTCTACACTACCACTTTTGTCGGTATAGCTTATGTTGGTCAGGGGTGTGAAAAAACACCCCAGAGCAACATAAGTTACTCCAACAGAAACGCCGGTGTGAACAGCGCTATGTCGGCGGGAGAGCTCTCTCCCATCAGCATAGAGCCGCTACACGAGCAATCTTACAGCAGCTCAGCTATATCGGTACAGCTGTGCTGCTGTAAGCTCTCAAGCATAGACATGGCCTTAGTCAGATTCCTTTATAGGAAACCGCAAGATTGTGATCAGAAGGGGAAAGAGAATGGTTCGTTTACTTGCAATGAGTAAAAATGTCAAGGAGAACCAAATAGAGGTAACGTTAAATTGTAAATGAGGCTTTTTAAATGTAGCTTTAAAAATCAGAGTAAATTTGGTCTTTATCTTACCCTCACATTATTAGAGTGAAGTTTTAAAATATTCAGCTTTAAAGCAGCTTTGATGTGAAGCACTTTTCCTTATAGAAGTTGCTGCCCAGCTTTTGATGTGAATCACCTCCACACAACTTATCTGTACTAGACTGGGTCTGTAAGGTCAGATACTCTTGGAAGTGAGAGGCAGTGTCTCAGTCTTGCAGTCATCAGCATGACTGTGAGGAGCTGTAGTAAAGTAACTCAAAGCCTCTTATCTTTAAATAAATAAATAAAGCATTATGAAAAGTTTGCATTGTAACATGGTTCTGGTTCCCTCAATGTGAATCTTTGATCCTAGGTTGCTGAAGAAAATTTCTCATGTCAGCATAGTGGACCTGAACTAACATGGGCATTTGCTAGATATGCTAGCCGGTCTGTCCGTATTTGATAGTTCAAGTGCTTGAATAGATGGCTCATGCAGCTAAAGCATTTTCTTCCTTTATGGCACAGAACACACAGCAATCCCAGTAGTCTATCACAGACATCTTGATGCACCCAAAACACATCCTTTGAAGCTACAGGAGTCTTAGCTAGGGAGCTGACTGAGAAGTTCTGAAATTCATGCTTACACTGGCAGGAAGCCCCTCTCTAGCTCTTTCCCCTGACAATATTCAAGCTGTCATGGGAGGACCGAGGGGGAAAGTATAGAGAAAGGGGTGTGGAGGGGGCTGGCTGAGTACATCCTGCCACTGTGACTGACCTCCATTGTGACCCCAGATATCCCTCTCTTCAGTGGGGTAACTCTTTCTTATCCTACCAGACGAACCACCATTTTCTTACAGAACTAAATAACCTTACAACAAAAAGGGGAGACCTTTGGAGCCTGCTGCTGGCCTCACTTGCCCTCTGTCCCTATTGTAGTAGGAAGAGAACCTGAGACACATAAGCCCCTGTATCAGAGGCCTGGTATGAGGCCTGAGGGAAAACGGGAGGAATTTGGGGCATTGTTGGTGTTCAGAAATGGAATGAAGGGGGGGAAATTTACATTTTTTCTTAGGCCCTTTAAATCCTTACTATTGCCTGTTTTTTTTTCCTGTGAAGGGGACTGTGCTAATATTTCTAAAAATTGAAGCCTACAGTTTATTCACAAACTGACAACAGCGTGGAAGGAAAATAGAGGCCAAATAAATTTATGTTGCTAGACGACTAGCAATTCTACTAATTCAGATTATGTCTTTGCCTTTGTTATCCACTTGCAATTGGACTCCTTCAGCAGAGGTTGCCAAATGTCCACCAAAGACTAACAACTTTTAGTCATTACTACTGTTTGCAGAGTCAAGCAAGTGGCTTCATACTCCGTACTAATTCCCTGAATCACCCATTTTCCAGTTGTTAATTTATATATTTATATTTTGCAATTGCATAATTTCTGACATTGTTGGTACTAAATTTATTAATTTATTACTTTTTAAATATAGTACTCATATACAGGATGAATTTGCAGATGCAGAATTTACCACATAATTTCCTCATGAATTTAAAATTCATTTTTTTAAAATAAATTTCTAGCCCTATGGTTGCAATGAGAATTTTTAAATGGGACTGTGTAACTGTGTTAGGCATATCTGCCTGAGTCTGCAGACAGCCTGAAACAATAGCTCTGCAGACACGTGAACTGCCCCATTTAGCTCTGAAATCCAATGGCAGTAGTTTAAAATGTCATTGTTGATAACTATTTCCGGCTATAATGTGCTTATCTTGCAACCCCAAACTATCTCCTATGCCTTCCCAAGGGCCAAAAGCCCCATCTGTCTTTTACTTAAGCATTCAGGTTCCCCGGAGAACTTCTAGAATGTAATTTTCTATGTTTGGTACAAAATTCTGCAGTGTACAAAAAAACTGAAAATGTAAGGGGCAGCAATAAAATACATCGTTTTTTAATACCAAATTAAATGGCACCAATGATACTGATTGGATAGTATGATTTGTTTTGATTTTAAATTAATAGTAATCCATTTTAAAAAAATTACTTGAAGCTGCAGCAAAATTTCCAGTCTGTCATATCAGAATACTTCAGACACAACAGTTGTGTGTTTTTTCTGTATAATTAGGTCAATCCTATTACAAAGCATGTGGGACCTTAATTTAATGATGCTCCCAATATGTATTTAATAACAAATCATTTCTATAGATAAATATTTTAGCTTAACCATTAGAAAATCCACAAAAATGTTAGCTATTCAGTTCCCTGTTTGTTTATACCTTTGAAACAAGGACGGTTAGGCAGAGTAATACTGAGAAAGCAAAGTTGCATTTGATATGTAAGGCACAAGGATAGTGAGTAGAATAACAAAACATATCCTTATTTGTTGAATAATTTTACCCACCTCAGTAAAATTCACCCAACTATACTAACAAAACCAGAAACTTTCTGGTGGAAGGAAGCTACTTAATAAAAAGCAATAGAAATGGGCTAAAATAAGCTTTATCCCCTGAAGGTGGCAGTATGGTTTCCATGATCCTGTGTATGCCAGGTGTGTGTCCTCTCTTTTGTCACTCTGCCAGGTGACAATCAATCCAGAATGAAGATTTTTGTCTCCATCCCTGATTCCATCTGTAGGCTCACAAGAACTTGCCCAGGTATCATGCCCCTGCTGGGTAGCTGCAGCTGGCATCTTTTCTGTGAAGTGATATCTTAATTTCTGGGCCTTAGATGGCACCAGAGTTCCTGTGGAACAGAAGAAGCAATATGAAAGCCTAAAAATACCATGGAGGAAAGGGAAGAAATCCCCTTCCTGCTCAGCTCCAGTACTGCCCTAATAGTGAGGCTGTTCTGCTCAGAGTGTGCTGCCCCTCCCCACACTTCCATATGGAGGTCTGACAAGCCATATTGAGTGGGAACAGAAGTAACTCTGAACTAGGGGCCTACATCCGACTCCAGTAGCCCCCCTACTAACACCAGAGGAATGAGAGGGTCTGCCCAGCACGATCCAGATGTTATGAAAGAAGAGACCCTTATTTCTGAGGAGGAGTTCCAGGATATCAGCATCATGGAGGTAGGGGACTTCCAGTCCTTCTCAGGGCTTCCCCCACATTATTCATATCTAACAACTGCCTCAACGTGAATGCACCAGCCTTGAAACTGTCCTTGTTAGTATAGAAGAACAGAGAACTTCATGGTATGTACAGTACCAGAAGAACAAACCTTTCTCATTATGAGCTGTTTCTGCCATTTCTACTATCCTTGCAGTTATTGCCTTGATATCCCCTACAAGCATGTATTGGAGGACACTTGGCCACTAACAACACTGAGCCCACCAGTTTGTTTCATATACAGTAAGCACTGAAAAAGCTACCAGACTGCGACTGCTTTTTTGGTCACTATTTTCCTAGTACTCTGTTAAAAGCAATGACTTTAAGTTGAAAGTCTGTATAAGCCATTATCAAGCCTGAGATTTCAAGTTCCCCCTTCCTTACAATCTGTATATATGAGTGACAGCTATATTTACTGATAGCCAGAGTTACCTTGTTTAGCCCAATTCTTTTGTATATTTATTTTAAAATTATTTTTCTCACTTAAAGTTGTGAGGGCACCTTGCGCGAGCTTTTGCTGTAAAAATGTAGATTTCGTAGGACTCCACATCAAGGGAATGATGAGTACCCAATGCCATTATTTTTGCTTTTATTTTGCTGGTTCTGATGGATTGATTGCATGTTTTTCTCTAGTAATGTGATTCATTAATATTGGGTTATAATTTGCTTGATAACATAGTAACAATTGAACCCATAGAGTCATAGAATCATAGAATTCTTCTTCGAGTGCTTGCTCATATCTATTTCAATTAGATGTGCGTGCGCCACGTGCACAATCGTCGGAGAATTTTCTACCCTAGCAACACCTGGCGGGTCGGCTGTGGAGCCCCCTGGAGTGGCGCCTTCATGGCGCTGGATATATACCCCTGCTGACCCAGCGCCCCCTCAGTTCCTTCTTACCACCCGTGACGGTCATAGCTGTTCTCCACTCTCCCTAGCTTTACTCGTTAGTTATTCTAGATAGTTTTTGTTATATTCTTTAGATTAGTAATTTGTTGTTAATAGTTTGTTCACTAGTATAAATAGTTGTAAATAGTTAGCGGGGCTTAAGGGGGCTATTTGTCCCCCCTTTTCCCCCGGCGCACAGCCGGGCTCATGCCCAAGGCTCCTGGCTTTAAGCCATGCGCGACCTGTGCTAAGCCTATGCCAGTGGGAGACCCTCACGACTCTTGTCTGAAGTGCTTAGGGGAGTCTCACCAGACAGATAAGTGTAAAATCTGTAAGGCTTTCAGACCCAGGACCAAAACGGAGCGGGACTTCAGACTCAAGCAGCTCCTTATGGAGGCGGCACTTAGCCCAGATCCTTCTTCGGCGCGCCAAGTCCCAGCACCGAGCGCCTCGGTGCGCAGTGCCCCAGCGGCATCCGCCGGTACTGCAGCTCGAGCAGACGTGGTTAAGGCCTCACGGCACCGTCCTCCCTCGGCACCGCGTCCGCCACAAGCGCCTCGGCGCCGTTCCCTGTCTCCGGGACATAAAAGACCCCGTAAGACTCAGGACACCGCTGTCCTACAGGCACCGGCTCCCCCAGCACCAGTGGTAGAGCCGCGTCCACCTTTGGAAAGCCAGAGGGCGCAGACATCCTCAACACTGTTGACTCCGGCACTGGGGGTAGGGCCGTTGAGTCCGGTGCGGACTGGCTCACTGCCTCGTTCTGTGGTGGAGCCCTGTCTCCCTTCTACTCCGGAGATCTTCGCAACAGCAAAAGACCCCATCGCCCTCACGGAGCCGGTGCCGTCTCAGCCCGTGGCACCGCCTGCCCTTCGGACCATGCAATCCAGGGGCAAGCCAGCCCTGGTACAGCCACCATCTACGAGCCTGGACTCGCGGCACCACTCCCGGTCTCGGAGCAGGTCCCGACGCCGCTCGCAGTCCCGACGCCGATCTTCATCTCGGCACCGGTCGTACTCGCGGCCTAGGTCTTTTTCCCGGCGCCGGTCTACGTCTTGGCACCATCCTGAGCATGGGTACCGATCGGAGTCCAGACGCAGTTCTCGGCACCGGTACGAGCGCCGCTCCCGTTCGAAAGGCCGCTCCTGGCACCGAGGCTACAGGCAGTCTTTGTCATCCAGATCCGGATCTCGGTACCGGCATGGCGATTGGCACCGCTCTCGATCCCGGTACCGCTCACCGGCACCGCGCAGAGACCGCTCGCCTGTGGACCGGCGCCGGTCGGCACCGTACCGGGCCAAGCCAATGCAACCACGCTCGGCACCGCCCTGGCCCTCAAGATCGGCATCTCGCTCGTCCGACGGGGCTTCCCAATCGGCATACCCTGCTCAGGGTCAGGCTGCCGACGACTTGGGTCATTGGCAGGAGGGGGCAGAGGACCCTACACAGGACCCTGCGCATTGGTCTTTCTGGACCCCATGGGCGTACCACCAAGCGCAAGGGGCTCCACCAGCGGCCTCTCTCTTGGCACAATCTGAGCCCAGAGTTCCGGAGGCCACCATCTCCCGTCCTCCCGCAGGGGGCATGGAGGCTCCTGTGCCAACACCAGCACAGGCCCCAGACCCCGGGGCAGGAGATCCTTCACATCAGGGACCATTAGAGCCGGACCCTCATTTGGATCCCTTACCCCCAGAGGCATCCTCCTCATCTTCCCCGGACAGCTTCTGGCCCACCCCCAATAGATCTCCTTGCCCACCAAGACCTATTACGTAGGGTGGCATGCAACATGGACCTGCAGGCAGAGGAGATAGTGGAGGTACAGGACCCGGTGGTCAGCATCCTGTCGGCTGATGCCCCATCCCGGGTGGCGATACCACTAATTCGTACGATTCAGCTAACACCAATACCATATGGCAAACCCCTGCCTCCATCCCACCCACTGCCAGAGGTGTAGAGAGGAAGTACTTTGTCCCCTCCAAAGACCATGAGTACCTATATATGCACCCTCCACCATGTTCACTAGTCGTGTCCTCAGTGAACGCAAGAGAGCGCCATGGTCAGCAGGCGGCAGCGCCCAAATCGAAGGACGCCAAACGCTTCGATTTGTTCAGGCGTAAAGTTTACTCAGCAGGGGGGTCTGCAGCTCAGAGCCGCGAACCAAAAGGCGCTCTTGAGCTACAGTTACAACTCATGGAACTCCATGAGTAAATTCAAAGAGTTGGTTCCCCAGGACTCGAGAGAGGAGTTCGAGGCCTTAGTGGAGGAAGGTAAAAAGGTGGCTAGGACCTCCTTGCAGGCCTCCCTGGACATAGTGGACTCGGCCGCCAGGACTCTAGCGTCTGGGATAGCCATGAGACCCGTCTCCTGGCTCCAGGTTTCGGGTTTACCGCCAGAACTGCAGCAGACCCTGCAGGATCTGCCATTCGAGGGACAGGGATTGTTCTCGGACAAGACAGACTCTCGTTTGCAGAACTTCAAGGACTCCAGAATCATCATGCGCTCCCTGGGGATGCATGTCCCAGGACCCCAGCGCAGGCCCTTTAGGCCCCAGCCACAAAGGTTCTACCCTCCTCCTCGTCCGAGACAGGACTTCCCCAGAAGGCGGGGACGAGGTGGTAGACGGAGGTTGACCGGCCCCCAACTGGGTCAGAACCAAGGCCCTCCTAGACCACCTTTAGGCCCTAGGCAAAATTTTTGAAGGTGCGCTTGAGGACGGCATACTAGCCACTACCCAGGATCCATTTCCTTTATTTCAGGATCGCCTCTCCCGTTTCCACCGTGCTTGGTCCCTTATAACCTCGGACAGTTGGGTCCTTTGCACGGTGGAAAGGGGATACGCACTCCAGTTTTCTTCGTCCCCCCCCCCAACCCCTCCTCCCCGTCCCTCTTCAGGGACCCTTCTCATGAGCATCTCCTTATCCAGGAGGTTTTTGGGCTCCTCTCTATGGGGGCCATAGAGGAGGTTCCGTCGGAGTTAAGGGGCAGGGGGTTTTACTCCCGCTACTTCCTGATCCCCAAAGCAAAAGGGGGTCTGCGACCCATTTTAAATTTACGCGGACTCAACAAATTCATAGTAAAGTTGAAGTTCCGCATGGTCTCCTTGGGGACCATCATCCCTTCCCTGGATCCTGGGGACTGGTACGCCGCCCTCGACATGAAGGACACATATTTTCATATAGCAATCTACCCCCCGCAAAGGCGCTTCCTGCGGTTTGTAGTAAACAAGGTGCACTACCAATTTGCCGTCCTTCCCTTCGGCTTGTCTGCGGCTCCGAGAGTCTTCACCATATGTATGGCTGTTGTGGCAGCATACCTTCGTCGTCAAAGGATACAGGTGTTCCTCTATCTAGATGATTGGCTGGTGCGCGGCCGCACCAGAGAGCAGGTTCACGTTCACGTTCAGATAATACTATGAACATTCCGCGACTTAGGCATTCTACTCAACAAAGAAAAGTCCACTCTGGAGCCAACCCAGAGAATAGAGTTTATTGGGGCAATCTTAGACTCCACACTCGCCAGAGCTCTTCTGCCAGACACTCGGTTCCACGCCATCACAAACATCATCCACGGACTCCAGATCTTCCCGATCACCACGATAAGGATGTGTCTTGGCCTGTTGGGACACATGGCCTCTTGCACTTACGTAACCAGGCATGCCAGACTTCGGCTTCGCCCACTTCAGGCCTGGGTATCATCGGTGTCCCGCCCTTATCGGGACAACCTGAGCATGGTGGTCACAGTTCCAAGCCCAGTTTTGACCTCTTTCAACTGGTGGCTGGATCACAAGGCGATTTGTGCAGGAGTGCCATTCCACGCCCCGCAACCCTCCCTGCACCTGGTCACAGATGCTTCATCTCTAGGTTGGGGCGCTCACCTCGGGGAACACCATACCCACGGCCTGTAGACCGCATCCCAACTGGCTCTGCACATCAATGTTCGAGAGCTGATGGCAGTGTGCCTAGCCTGTCAGGCATTTCTCGGTCTCCTACATGGCCGTTACGTATCAGTCCTCACAGACAACACCACGGCCATGTTCTGCATCAACAAGCAAGGAGGAGCCCGGTCGTCTCTCCTATGCCAAGAGGCCATTCGCCTGTGGGAGTTCTGCATTGCCCACTCGATACATCTCATGGCATCATTCCTCCCTGGAGTCCAGAACACTCTAGCGGACCGTCTCAGCAGATCCTTCCAGACACACGAGTGGTCGATTCGCCCGAATATCATCCATTCCATCTTCCAGAGATGGGGATTTCCCCAGGTCGACCTGTTCGCCTCACGAGCCAACAGGAAGTGCCACGTGTTCTGCTCCCTCCAAGGGCGATCTCCAGGCTCCCTGTTGGACGCTTTCCTCCTATCGTGGGGAGACCAGCTGTTCTACGCTTTCTCTCCATTCCCACTGGTCCACAGGGTACTGCTCAAGCTACGCAGAGACAAGGTACGTATGATTCTAGTCGCTCCAGCTTGGCCAAGACAGCACTGGTACACCACGCTTCTGGAGCTATTGGTGCAAACTCCGATCACGTTTCCCTTGTGCCCAGACTTGATCTCTCAGGACCACGGCCGACTCTGTCACCCCGACCTGAAATCGCTCCACCTCACAGCGTGGATGCTCCATTGCTGAATAGGACAGATGCTCACATCCCGTGCAACAGATTCTGCTGGGAAGTAGAAAGCCCTCTACATGGACCACTTACTTAGCCAAGTGGAAACGGTTCTCCTGTTGGTGCGAGCAGCGGGCCATGTCCCCCGTTGCAGGCGTCTATTCCTCTTATACTCGAATATCTCCTATCCCTGAAACAGCAGGGCTTGGCAATATCTTCAGTCAGGGTTCACCTGGCTGCTATATCGGCATTCCACCCAGGAGAACACGCTTCCTCGATCTTCTCTAACCCGATGGTCATCAGATTCCTCAAGGGCTTAGACCGGTTATACCCACAGCAACGCCAACCCGTTCCGGCGTGGGATCTTAACCTGGTTCTCTCCAAGCTCACAGGGCCCCCGTTCGAGCCATTGGCTACCTGCTCATTCCTTTACCTATCTTGGAAGACAGCTTTCCTTATAGCCATCACTTCAGCAAGGCATGTTTCTGAACTCAGGGCGCTCACGTCTGAGCCTCCGTACACAGTCTTCCACAAAGACAAGGTGCAGCTTTGCCCCCACACTGTATGCACTCCTTGGACGTACGCAGGGCCCTCGCTTTCTATATTGAGCGTACGAAGCCGTTTAGGAAGACGACGCAACTCTTCGTTGCAGTGGCCGACCGGATGAAAGGTTTACCGGTCTCTCCTCTTAGATCACGTCCTGCATTCATGCTTGCTACGACCTGGCCGGTGCCCCAACGCCACGCCTCACCGCCCACTCCATGAGGGCCCAAGCCTCCTCAGCTGCCTTCCTGGCTCAGGTTCTGATCCAGGACATTTGTAGAACGGCTGTTTGGTCATCGGTCCACACCTTCGCCACTCACTATGCGCTGGTACAGCAGTCTAGAGACGATGCTGCATTCGGGTCAGCGGTTTTGCACACGGCAATGTCTCACTCCGACCCCACCGCCTAGGTAAGGCTTGGTAGTAACCTAATTGGAATCGATATGAGCAAGCACTCGAAGAAGAAAAAAACGGTTACTCACCTTTGTAACTGTTGTTCTTCGAGATGTGTTGCTCATATACATTCCAAACCCGCCCCTCTTCCCCACTGTCGGAGTAGCGAGCAAGAAGGAACTGAGGGGGCTCTGGGTCGGCTGGGGTATATATCCGGCGCCATGAAGGCTCCATCCAGGGGGCTCCACAGCCGACCCACCGGGTGTTGCTAGGGTAGAAAATTCTCCGACGATTGTGCACGCGGCGCGCGCGCACACCTAATTGGAATGGATATGAGCAACACATCTCGAAGAACAACAGTTACAAAGGTGAGTAACCGTTTTTTCTGGAAGGGACCTTGAGAGGTCATCTAGTCCAGTCCATTGCATTCATGGCAGGACTAAGTATTATATCAGGGATTGTCAACCTTTGGCATGCAGCCCATCAGGGAAATTCGCTGGTGGGCTGGGACGGTTTGTTTACCTGCAGTGTCCGCAGGTTCGACCAATCACAGCTCCCACTGGCCATGGTTTGCTGTTCCAGGCCAGCAGGGAAGTGGCGGCCAGCACATCCCTTGTCCTGCACCGCGTCCCGCAGCCCCCATTGGCCTGGAACGGCGAACCGTGGCCAGTGGGAGCTGCGATTGGCCGAACCTGCGGACGCTGCAGGTAAACAAACCGTCCCAGCCCACCAGCGAATTTCCCTGACGGGCTGCATGCCAAAGGTTGCTGATCCCTGTATTATACAGACCATCCCTGGCAGGTGTTTGTCTAACCTGCTCTTAAAAATCTCCAGTGATGGAGATTCCATAGCCTCCCTAGGCAATTTATTCCAGTGCTTAACCAACCTGACAATTAGGAAGTTTTTCCTAATGTCCAACCCAAACCTCCCTTGCTGCAATTTAAGCCCATTGCTTCTTGTCCTATCCTCAGAGGTTAAGGAGAACAATTTTTCTCCTTCCTCCTTGTAACAACCTTTTATGTACTTGAAAACTGTTATCATGTCCTCTCTGTCTTCTCTTCTCCAGACTAAACAAACCCAATTTTTTCAATCTTCCCTCATAGATCATGTTTTCTAGCTCTTTAATCGTTTTTGTTGCTCTTCTCTGGACTTTCTCCAATTTGTTCACATCTTTCCTGAAATGTGGTGCCCAGAACTGGACACAGTACTCCAGTTGAGGCCTAATCAGCCCAGAGTGGAGTGGAAGAATTCCTTCTCGTATCTTGCTTTCAACATTTCAACTAATACATCCCAGAACGATGTTTGCTTTTTTTGCAGCCATGTTACTTTGTTGACTTATATTTAGCTTACTTTAAGGTCAGAAGAGACCACCAAATTATCTAGTCTGACCTCTTGTATATCACAAGCCACCAGTATCAGCCAATACCCATATAATAACCCCAACAACTGAAATTAGACCAACTCATTAGAGACCATGGGAGACTAAACTATTATGTGCCACGGGCAGAGAATAGGAGAAGCCAAGGTGCACCAGTGCAAGAGGCCCATGCAGTGGCAGGGAATTGACCAAGTGAGATATACCCACATAATACCAGCAAGTAACTCGCACTCCATGCTGCAGGGGAAGGTGAAAACCCCCCAAGGTTCCTGCCAATCGGAGCTGGGGGAAAATTCCTTCCCAACCCCACGTATCGTGATCAGTTAGACTCTGAGCATGTAAGCAAGAACCAGACAGGTAATATGAATATTTTTTTTCTAGTCTGTAAATTACGCAAATTGGTCAGGCTTTGTAGCCTTAAACTTTTGTGGTTAAAATATATTAACTAGTATTAATTTCAGTATATTTGAAGGAAATGGGCATTTGTTTTTAAGCAGAACTTCCCATTGACTTATTCAGACAAGAGTTAAGGACAGCATGAGTGATAAATGCAAAACAAAAGCTTACAGGTTGAAGGTTAAGAGAGGAATGTGATGCAATATTTAGGCAAAATTCCTTTATATACACAAGTGCCTGTAGGAGCTGCAATTGTTTATTTAGAGAAGGGAAAAAATACTGGTTCAAATAATTGGTTTCACTCAGAAGTTCTGCTTAAAAATTGATGTCACAGTATTTTACAGAAGTTACCATTTGGCTCATATAGCTTAGCTATTACCTTTGCCATTTTTAATGTTGCATTGTTTTGTATGTGAGAACAGAGTGAGAGAATTCTTAGAGTAACATTTTAAAATAATTTCAGGAATATGAACATCAAAGATCAAAAGAAGAAGAAATTCTGCAATCTTTTCATAAATGGAAAGAGGAAGAAAAAGAGAAATTGGCTGATGAAATAGAGAAAGTAAAAGAGATGTTTATGAAGGAGTTTAAAGAATTAGCTACAAAGAATACTGCATTAGAAAATGTAAGTGATTTAAATATGGAATTTCTGTTAATATTGTCTGTAATGAACTGATCTTGGTTTGTTATTTGAAACATATAATAAGATACCTAGCTCTTATGTAATGCTGTTCATCAGCAGATCTCAAAGTCCTTTACAAAGGAGGTCAGTATCATGATGTTAACATTATAAGAGCTGTTCTTATATAAAACTTAAAAAATATTAGTTAATTAATTAATGGTTATATTCTGGTATTGTCTCCTTAATTCCAAAATGTTTTCAGTTATTTTCTGAATTGCACTCATTTGTATGAAGGAATCCTGCCTACAAGTTACATGTTACTCTTTTCTTAATCCTGAACCACTGAGTTCTTGTTTTGCAATTGGTTAGTATTTTATCATTACTGTCTGGAGGCACCTACTAAGTTTAGGTGATTATGAGTGACATAGAAGAGGAGGAACAGCCTCCGTAGCAAGGTCCTGAGAGAGTAGAACTGCATGGGATGATGTCACAAAGATCAAAAGTTGTATTTCCAAGTGTTCTGATGATGGATAAATCTGTGAGTGTCCAGGCACTTGAATTTAGTAGAACTGCTTTTAGTTTGTTGGTACTAGTTCCTAACCTGCATCCTTGTAATCACAGTAAAACTGATAAATTTTTACTGCTTAGAAACATTTGTTGGGAGAGTCTGATGCATACACCAACTCTTTAAACAGTTATAATAATTTCTTGACTAAATGCTGGGTTTTTAACAGATATTTTTCCTCTTAGCAATTGTTAGAATTACAGAAGTCCAATATTCAACTGAAATCCAATTTAGGCACTTTAAAAGACAGCCATGAATTTACAGACGAGAGACCTCAGAATGATCAGGATTATCAGAATATGATGCAACTTCTTGAAAAACAGGTAGTACTGTGATGTAAAGATGAATATACAATATCGTGATCACTACTGCTAGTCTCTGTGTTTGTACTTCTACAAATAAGAATGTAACATTCAGAGTAAATTTTCTGTAATTCTCATTTACTAAAGTAATTTTTTTTCTTTTCTGATTCACTGCACATTGGCCTGGGATTCTCACCTATGCCCTATATGTTCTGGGTGGAGTTCACTGGCGGAAGGAATCATTTGTGCCTTCTTGATCCTGGTGTTGCTTTGGAAAAATACATTTAAAAATTGAACAAATGATAAGAAACTCTGAGATGTTAGAAAATTTTAGTGATGGGTTCTCCTCCCCTCCCCCCTTCTTTTAGTCGAAGAAAATTCATGGTGGAATTTGTTCATTTCTTCCCACAAAGGGAAGTATACTCCATCTTTCACAAGTTAAGGTGTTTTATTTCATTGTCACTATAAATCCATTAACCAGTGTTTGAATTTGTTATTTAGAAAAAAAACTACTCATATGTTTGTTATTAGCAAAATGAAATATATCATTGTAACTTTATATTTTGTCAAATGAGAGAGACAGGACTTGTATGTCCAGGGTCCTATGAATACATAATTTCCAGTTTGATTAATAACATATAAATAACACTTACACTCAAACATATGAGACATTTCAGTTACGAGACACTTCAATTATTGTTTGTCATAAGGAAGGGTTTACTGAAATGCTGCAGTATTAATAATCTTTTATGCTGATATAATGTAATTCAGCTTCATTATTAACCAATTTTTAATACAAACAAAATCTTTAAATGAATATTTACTTTCGTTATAGGAAAGTAAGTGGACTTCCAGAATACAAGCCCTTCATCAAGAACATGAAAAAGAAAGGTGCCAGGTAAGATTGCATAGCAATGTGCTTATACCAACAACCTATTTTTAAGCCAGTGAAATAAAAGCGAACACCACGCTCTCTCAATGCTACTAATACAATTTGCAACATCTGGCAGATTAGACATCCTAGATATTCAGAATATATGTTCAAAATACATTCTTTTAGTATATAGCATTATTTAGTATTTCTCTATTTCTTTTATGGTAGTGCCCAAAGATAGCAGTCAGGATCAGGGTCCTGCTGTTAAAGAACCTGTGGAAACACAGAGAGACTGAGTCCATGCCCTGAAGAGTTAAACATTTTTTTCAGCTATGTGCAGAATGTACTATATAGTGTGTTTGCATACTTCAGGGGTTGGCAACATTGGCACGCGGCTCGCCAGGGTAAGCACCCTGGCGGGCCGGGCCAGTTTTATTTACCTGCTGATGCGGCAGGTTCGGCCAATCGCGGCCCCCACTGGCTGCGGTTCGCTGTCCCGGGCCAATGGGGGCGGCGAGAAGCGGCGCGGGCGAGCGATGTGCTGGCCGCAGCTTCTCACCGCCCCCATTGGCCCAGGACGGCGAACTGCGGCCAGTGGGGGCCGCGATCGGCCGAACCTGCCGCGTCAGCAGGTAAATAAAACTGGCCCGGCCCGGCACCCTGGCGAGCCGTGTGCCAATGTTGCCGACCCCTGGCATACAAGGTAGTTAATATAATGTGCAAAATAAAATGGCAATGTGTATCTCATTTATCCTGATGGGCCAACGGGGGGGATCTCCAACCTTTTCCAGCTGTGAATCTCAAATTCCTCCCTCCATCCTCCCCTGTTTTCCCCCATTGTGTCTCTCTAGTCCTGAATCCTTTGAGCTTTTCTTGTTCCAGGAAAAACATTGTAATGGAATTTGATTTTTGCATTAATTCTCATATTTTACTTTTTCTTTGTCTCTTCCTCAGTCTTTATCTTTTTTTCTTCTAGTTATTTTTTCTCTCATTCCTGCTCTAAGTTTCTATTTTTCCTTCCTCCTCCTCCCTTCATGTCTCATTCGGCTGCATAGCCATGATCTGGAACTGTCCAGATCAAAAATGGGAAGATCAGGGGCTGCATGGCTATTACTACTTCTCCCCCAGCAAGCAAGCAGCAGGGAAGCATCATGCAACACCCTGAAAAGGGATATAGTACATTTCTTACACACATTCACTGGGTACAAGAGTAGGGGAGGGGGAAAATTGTGTGTATTCCTTATGGGGTTTGTCACTGCATGCTGCCCCGTACTCAGCGCTGATCCTGAATCAAGCCCATTGTGTTCATTGCCCAGATTCCCAACTATTATTTCTAAAATAGCATTATTTGCTGCCATGGGTAACTGTAAATAATTTTCTTTATCTAGTCATATACATTTCCCTGTAGGTCTTACTTTCAGACCATGTCCATAAGGTATATGCACATCCCTTACTGCGTTCTGCGTTTTTTCATTTACACACAGAGTATTAAAAATGATATAGGCCCTGATTCAGAAAAAGCATCTCCTATTCAGGAAAGCACCACAACACATGCATGAACCCCATTGAAGTCACGCATGCTTAAGTACTTTCTTGAATTAGGGTGTGACTCAAACCCTGCACTGACAGGGAAAGGGCTATTGAGGCTGTGTGTTCTAAAGTAGCCCCACCCCATCTCTCCTGCCAATCCTGTGTGATAGGAATGGGGAGCTTTAAAAAGAGGATGCTGTAGTCAAGTGGGAGGAAGTCCAGAGAAGGGAGTGGCTATATTAGAGTAGAAGGGGGCACCCTAGAGAAACTCGTTTACACAGGGCCATAAAGAGAAGGATTTGAACCAAAACCTTGCTTGTGTAAACTATATAATAAAATATTTTATGTAGGACGATTAAAAATATTAATTGTGATTAATTGCACTGTTAAACAGTAATAGAATACCATTTATTTATTTAAATATTTTTGGATGTTTTTTACATTTTCAAATATATTGATTACAATTACAACACAGAATACAAACGGTACAGTGCTCACTTTATATTTATTTTTGATTACAAGTAATTTGCACTGTAAAAAAACAAAAGAAGACGTATTTTTCAGTTCACCTAATACAAGTACTGTAGTGCAATCTCTTTATCATGAAAGTTGAACTTACAAATGTAGAATTATGTACAAAAAAACATGCATTCAAAAATAACAGTGTAAAATTTTAGAGCCTGCAAGTCCACTCAGTCCTACTTCTTCTTCAGACAATCATTCAGACAAAAAAGTTTGTTTACGTTGCAGGAGATAATGCTGCCCACTTCTTGTTTACAATGTCACCTGAAAGTAAGAACAGACATTCACATGGCACTGTTGTAGCCAGAATTGCAAAATATTTATGTTCCAGATGAGCTAAAGATTCATATGTCCCTTCCTGCTTCAACCACCATTCCAGGGGACATGCGTCCATGTTGATGATGGGTTCTGCTCGATAACAATCTAAAACAGTGCGGACCAACGCCTCTTCATTTTCATTATCTGAGTCAGATGCCACCAGCAGAAAGTTAATTTTCTTTTTAGGTGGTTCAGGTTCTGTAGTTTCCACATCTGAGTGTTGCTCTTTTAAGACTTCTGAAAGCATGCCCCACACCTTGTCTCTCTCAGATTTTGAAAGGCACTTCAGATTCTTAAACATTGGGTAAGTGCTGTAGTTATCTTTAGAAATCTCATATTAGTATCTTCTTTGCATTTTGTGAAATCTGCAGTGAAAGTGTTTTTAAAATGAACAACATATGCTGGGTCATCATCTGAGACTGCTATAACATGAAATATATGGCAGAATGCGGGTAAAACAGCAGGGGACATACAGTTCTCCCCAAGGAGTTCAGTCACAAATTTAATTAATACATTATTTTTTAACAAGCGTCATCAACCTCTGGAATGGAGGCCAAAACATGAAGGGGCATTGGAATGTGGCATAGCATATCTGGCACCTAAATACCTTGCAGTGCTAGCTACAAAAGTGCAATGCAAATACCTGTTCTCACTTTCTGGTGACATTGTAAATAAGAAGAGGGCAGCATTATCTCTCGTAAATGTAAACAAACTTGTTTGTCTTAGTGATTGGCTGAATGGACTTGTAGGCTCTGAAGTTTTATATTGTTTTGTTTTTGAGTGCAGTTACGTAGCAAAAAAATATCCACACTTGTAAGTTGCACTTTCACAGTAAAGAGATTGCACTACAGTACTTGTATGAGGTGAATTGAAAAATACTATTTCTTTTATCATTTTTACAGTGCAAATATCTGTAATCAAAAATACTATACACTTTGATTTAATTACAACACAGAATACAATATATATGAAAATGTAGAAAAACATCCAAAATATGTAATTTCATTTCAGTTGGTATTCTACTGTTTAACAGTGCGATTAAAACTAAAAACAGTGCGATTAAATCACGATTAATTATTTTCAGTTAATCACATGTTAACTGTGATTAATCAACAACCCTAATTTTATGTAATATTTACAATTAGTTACTTTTCAATGGTTTGTTTTCTAGCTACTGTCACAGATTGAGAAGCTTAAATCATCAATGACAGAGGACCTAAATGCAAGTAACATCTTCTATAAGAAAAGGATAGAGGAGCTAGGGCAGAGGCTTCAGGAACAGAACGAGCTGATTATTTCTCAAAAACAGCAGGTCTGTTTTATAAAGTATTCTTGGGTATCTAAAACCTTGGGCATGTGAGAAGAGATTTTTTTTTTTTAAATACTGTAATCTGTGGATGAATTTCCAATTTTCATAAATCAATATTCTTCTAAAATTTGAATTGGTGGTATTACCTCCGTAAGTGGCATTGGTGTGATCATTACTGGAATACTGTGTCCAGTTTTGGTGGCCATACTTCTAAAAGGATCTGCTTGGGTCATCAAATTCAGTCTCCTGTTGTTGCAGTCAACCCCATCAGATAATCCCATTCATAGATTTATCAAATTGGAAAGTGCTCAGGAAAGATCAATGGTAGTGATTTGAGGTTTGGAAAACATACTTCACATTGAGAGACTTAACAAGCTCAGTCTATTTAGTTTATCCAAGAGAAGGTTAAGAGTGGAGTTGGTCATGGTCTACAAGTATCTACATGGGAAGAAATTTCTGAGAGTAGACACTGCTCTAATTTCTGAGAAAAAGGCATAATGAGATCTAATGGCTAGAATCTGAAGCTAGACAAATTCAGACTAGAAATAAAGCACAATTTTTTGACCATGAGGATAATGAATCATTGAAACAGCTAACCTAGGAATGTGATGGATTCTGCATCACGTCACATCTTTAAATCAAGACTAGATATATTTCTAAAAGAGATACTATAGTTCAAACAGTTTATGGGCTTGATGCAGAAATTACTGGGTGAGGTTGTATGGCCTATGTTATGCAGGAGATCAGTCTAGATCATCATAATGGTCCCTTCTGGCTTTAAAAATCTATTAATGTATCTATGTGTTAAAGTGTATGTGCTTATCAACAAGAGTCTGATTTTGCAGACTTCAGAAAGTGGTTAATTTTAAGCACATGCATAAGTCTTTGCACAATTGGGGCCAAGATTTGTGTGTCTGGTTAGCAAGTGGCAACTCTTAAGTCATCTTCCATAACAAAAAATTACAGCTGAGAGTCAGAAACCTATTGAGCAATAAATAAAATACAATTAAATAGTATATTCAGAGAAGGAGATGTAGAAGAGTACTTAGGCTCAGACAAACTCCGTACAAGAAAAGTGACATCTCCAAAGAAAATCAGCATTACCTGGTTTATAAAATGTCTCATAAAGGATCTCAAGGCTCCATTTTTGAAAGGCAACTATGAAGGTCCTCAAAGTGGAAGGGCTTGAACAGCAGATGAGATTGCTGAGAGAAACTGGAAGCTAGACTGGATAGATCATGAAAGGAGGTACCATTCAGGTGACGCACTATGAGTTGAGACCTTTGATGGGTTGGACATACCAAGGATGGAAGAATGTGTCAGTAGGAAAATGAATACTGTAGTATATTTTACAGGAAGATATCAAGCGAATTAAAAAGTAGCATTAAGAATTTGGAAATCATCACTGGAAATAGGATGAGGGACTAAAGAGAACTGAACATGATACCAATATTTTTAAAGGATCAAGGAAAATACTGAGAAGTTTAAAAGTTCAAGTCTGACTCTCTACCAGGAAATTTACGAGGAACAAAATAAGAGCACTTTTATAGATACAGATTGATCAAAATCAGAATGGGTTTATAAAGGAATGTGATGATGAATTTAAATTAATATAACTAACCTTCATGATGAAATTAAATAAGACCTGACTAGAAAGAAATAGACATAAGACATACTTCAGAAACATTCATTTATAGCCCTGGTTTATTGAGTAAAAAAATTATGCAGGATGCCGTGTTCCACAGTTGTCTAGCAAATAGCTCTAAATGATAATTGTTTTTAATTTATTTTTTGCTTTTAGAAACCTAAGAAGTTCCTTGCAAAGAACTGTATTACAAGAACTTCAGAGTTTCATAATGAAGGCCTCAAAAGTCTAGAAATGCTAACGTTATGGTTCTTCAAGCAGTCTTTGCACATTCCCGTGCGTGGGGTGCACCAAGCACCGTCAGCACATCCCAAAAGTGGGAATTTGTAGAGACCATCTTGAAGAACTCTTGCTATATGTGATCAACCTTTATGTACCTGAGCAAATTTAGATCTGTCCCCTGTCGCTTATACATTAAATATGACACAGGCTTAAGTGCTTTGCTCAATTGGGGCCCAGGACACCTTTTTAATTATATGATTATTAAGGGTACGATTCTGTCATGGAGGTCAGAGATTCCGTGACTTTCCAGGACCTCCACAACTGCTTCTGCAGGGGCAGGGCTGGAGCAACTGTCAGCCCTGGGGATGCCAGAGCAGGGGCCGGCAGTCAGCCCCAGGGATTCCGGAGCAGCAGCCCCAGGGCTGAAGCAGCGGCTGGGGCTGGGTCAGCCCTCTGTGGCTGGAGCAGTGGCAGTCAGCCACTGCTGCAGGAGCAGTCGTGATGCTGGAGCAGCTCCGAAGCTCAGCCCCTGGCAGTGCTCCAACTGTTAGTCCCCCCCACACCAGGATTTTTTTAGTAAAAGTCAGGGACAGGTCTCAGGCTTCTGTGAATTGTTGTTTATTTCCTGCGACCTTCCCTTGACTTTTATTAAAATACCCGTGACAGAATCTTAACCTTAATGATTATCTAAATGTTTTTCTGCAGAACCCCGTCTTTGTTCATTGCACAGGCTGGGTGGCGACTGAGGCTAAATTGTGTAGTGAGTATGGCTGGGGACCAGAGGAAGTCAGTGGGACTTTTCCCACACTTAAAATTAAGCATGTGCTTAAGTGCTTTGTTGGATTGGGGCTGGACTTCAAGCCCCACTGCAGAAATTGGAAATACAGCATGTAGTAAATGATAGTATAATGTAGTAAATGATACAGGCACCCTTAGGAACCCTGCCTATTTCATTGCATAGTTGAATGGCATACAAGAGATGTGTACATAGCAGAGAAAACATCCCGGCTGGCCCATGGGGCTCGGGCTATGGGGCAGTTTCATTGCTGTGTAGATTTGTGGGGTGGGCTGGAGTGTGAGCTCTGAGACCCTCCCACATTGCCGGGTCGTCATTCACTGAGCACTATGCAGCTTGAGTGTTGAATGAGACGGAGTCCAATGAAAACAAAATTTCTTCATATGTGTAGCATTTTAAATAATCATTCCTGTCATCCTGTTTTTTGGCAATAGTGGAAATTTTGTTAGTCTTTATAATTTAACTTAATTTTCATTTGAGGCTTTGTATTTTAGGACAATTATTTTATTCAGTCTTGTGGCATCCATTTCTAACTGTGTCCTCACCTTATGGTAAATTTTTCTGTTTCAGATAAAAGAATTGTCCACAAAATCACTAGTAAGCGTCAAACCACATGATGGTAAGTGCAGGCTGTAAGAAAAGGCTATAAATTAGGTTGATTCTACTTCTGAGTCTAACATTTTGGTTCAGTTATCCTAATTTAAAATGCTAAAATACAATTATCTTAGTACATATGGTACAGTACATTACAAATTGATACTTGAACTTCACAAATTTTATTTTAAAAATCAAATCAGCACTTGCAATTTAACTGTACTTCATATTGTGTCAGTGCTGCTGGTTCTTTGCCTCTTTTCTGTTGTGTGTCAAACCTGCACAGACTTGCAACATTAAGGTTTTACAAGGCACAAAGCTGAACACTTGAAGGGAGGAGATATGAAAGCATGGCATTTAATAATTTTAAACTAATGATTGTGGGTATGTTTATAGTAAACAAATTAGGCAGGAGCAGCCTGAACTGATAAGCTTGCCTTAAGCTATCTGCATAGTGATTGGACCTCACATGTAAGAAGTGTAGATGTTAGTAGCTAGAATGTATGTACACAGTGTGATGTGTGACATGAATTGAAATTATGGTATCAAATCCCCTGCATCTGGGCCTGACCAGTGTGGGCAAAGAGCTGTTACATGCCTAATAAAGTAACCTGAGTGATGAGCTGGAGCTAAACTGAGATTTTTGAATTCCGGAAAGCTGAACGAAGTGTTCTTCCAGAACTGGATGAGGTGTTGTGGATAAGCTGAGTGGAAAGGTCTCCAAGGGAATTCCAAGAACATAACATTCCTCCCTCTTAGGGCCTGATTTATTGAATCCTCACAAAATAAACACAATTCCTTTGGCCCGTCCAGGCTTCTACCCTTGCTTATTCAGGGTTTCCAATTTACCCCTGTTTCAGGGCTTCTGACTCCGGCTCTTTCTTGGATCCCCAGTTCCATCTCTGCTTGAGAAGCTCTGCCAGTCCCACTGTGGCCCCTGAGCCCCTCTTGTGAGACATTCCTCCCCCTCCCTCCCCCCAGGCCTTTTTCTAGCCCTGGTCCCTGGACTCAAATTCTTCCTTCCCTTAGGGCAGAGTCTCCACAGCCCAGCCTTCTTGGGGTTGTACTTGAATCCTGGTAGGGTTTCATAGCCCACCATCATGGTGGTTCACCATAGGAGATCCTCCCTGCAATCTTCTCCTGACTCCAGGCTTGCTTTTAACTGAGCTAAGAGCTTTAATAACACTCAGTGGCATGACTTCTAGCCACCATTCCCATCTTAGTCTGGGGAGCTTTCCTGGAACTACTTGTTCTTAAAGGAGCCATGCATTGGAATCAGTTGGCCCTGGGCCCTCACTGCTGTCACAAGGGACAAACTATGCTATTATAGGAAGCATTTCACAGATTAGAAAACAGAGACAAAAACAGGTTAAGTAACTTGCCCAGGTTTACACCTGCAACTAAGTTGCAGAGCAGGATTTCAGGCTTACCTCTTCCATCTCCAGCAACTAGATAATACTGTCACTTCAATTCCTTAGTAAAGCAACCTTTTACTGTTTTAGAAACTCTGTTGGTATAAAATGTTGTCTTTCCCTTGAAATATGTTCCGTAATTAATTTATAAATGTGCTACAGTAGAACCTCAGAGTTACAAACACCTTGGGCATGTAGGTTGTTCGTAACGCTGAAATGTTCGTAACTAAACAAAACATTATGGTGGTTCTTTCAAAAGTTTACAACTGAACATTGAGTTAATACAGCTTTGACACTTTACTATACAGAAAAAAATGCTGCTTTCCCTTTATTTTTTTTTTAGTAGTCTACATTTAACACAGCACTGTACTGTATTTGCTTTTTTTATTTTCCTTTGGTCTCTGCTGCTGCCTGAATGCATATTTCTGGTTCCAAATGAGGTGTGTGGTTGAGTGGTCAGTTCGTAACTCTGGTGTTTGTAACTCTGAGGTTCTACTGTATAAGTAAATATCTGCTATGTTCGAATGTATATATCTGTTATTGTTTACTGTAAGACATTTGTTGTTAGCTTCTTTTTTTTGTGCTGTTTTAGTGAATGCTCCAGCACAGCATGTTGTAGAACCTAAATCAAGTCTACAAGACACACATGGTAAGTTCTGTAATAGACTCAGTTTCAGTAAATGTAAATCTAATACTCAGTCTTCACAATTTATTATCTGTGGGATCATTTCTATGACAATACTTAAATTCAGTGGAGAATACAATTTAATTAACTGTGCTTTAATTTCTCACATTAAACATTGTTTTAAAATACATGTAAAGGGACACTGTAGAGGTGGGTAGGTATAAAAACTGACACTGCTTTGAGAGTGATTCCCACAAGGTGATGATTTTTACCTTCCTGGTGTATTCTATGTAATTTGTTTTTCCAACTGATCATCAGAACGAACAGTGGAGAGGAAGCAAAATTGTGACTTTCAGTGAACAAACTGGTGTCTGCCTAAAGAGTGCGTGTGAAGTGGTTTGTTTGTTGTAAGTCTTGGAAAAAATATATTTTTTGTATGTGGTTTCAATCATTAGTTAGAGGGGAAAATACAACAGAAATAATCAGGAAGCTAGAACTCTCCTGTTGGGATTATTGTCTTTGTGTACTGTAGGTTAATATTTTGGTTTATTAGCCCACAATATTCTGATGTCTAAATACAGAAAAATATCTACATTGACATTATATTCAATGTAGATATCCTACTTTGAGTGCAGTGCTATTGTCTAAGACTGTATCATCGTACTGTATCATGTCTTATTGCTTTAATTTTTTTCTTTTTAAACAAAAGCAATATTTTGTTGTTGAGAATATCAAAATAGTTTCCATTGGGTCTCAACTTTCAAAACAATGACTAATACTGTTACCGTGGTAGCTAGATATCTTCAGTGATCAATAAGATTCTTTTCTGCATAACATTTCAAATAGTAAAGTGATAGAGTTGTGGGTTTTGTGTTAGGTTTTTATGTATTATAAATATTACTATGCATGCAGTGTGAATGAATTTTGAAAAAAAATCTAAAATTGTTAAATTAACTTTTATTTCTAAACAGAGCTTTGTAAGAAACACCACAGAGAGAGGAAATTTAATACTTCTCAGAGAAGCTTCTATAATTTTTCTTGCTTTACAATAAAAATTTAAGTTCAGAGGTATCCAAAAATAGAGAGTGGAAAAAAGGTTTCACATGTTATGGAAGCTTTAGACAACTTAATCAGGAATGAGAAACTGAAACTAATGTATTGATTTGAAAAGATATGTTGTGACTGGAAATAACAAATTAAGTAACCTTAAAGGGCTCTTTATGTATTACAAAGTAGTGGTGTTCAAATAATATTAAAGTTACATTTATTACTAACCTATAGTCGGCAATAATTAAGGAAATATATATTTTTAGATGGAATGGCAAAGTAATAATAAAAACATATTTATACGTTTTCTATCTTTTTATACTCAAACAACTTCTTGTACACCAAGATGGGAAGGGGAAGGCAAGTATAAAGTAATTTAGATATGGAATCAGAGTTCAAGGATCTGGTGTTGTCAAGAGGGTGTGCTTCTTCAGGTATAGCTCCACAGTGTTCACAGTTTAAAGCATTATTTTAACTATTCCATTTTTTCCCTTTTTCATCTGCAGTAGGAGAAATTTTTTTTAGTTCTCTGACTTGCTCATTTACATCTGCAGTTTCAATGATTAAATTCTCCTCATTTCTCTGCTCTTATTGTAGATTCTGTTGCATTTTACACTTCTCAACATAGAAAACGATTGCTCTTTGTCAGTATACAGAAAGTTCAATGTTGTTTACTAATGAAACCTCAATGAGAGTGCTGACTTTGCATGATTTTGCTGATAATTATTTTATTTATCTCTGCAGGTCTCTCTCTGTCTCTCCCCCTACTTTCCTCCCTTCTGCATTTTGTTTTTTTTATCATTAACATTCCAAATTCCGGCTCATAAAGGCTAGTGGAAACTAGAGCCTTCCCCTAACTTTTCATGGGATTTTCATGGGATCTAGCTATATAACCAAAGGATGTAATGGAGCTACTGAAAATGTCTGAGTTTCCTAGCAATTTCAATAAATACTACTGCTTTTTTTTTATTAGGCCATTTTGAAATCCGAAGATCTATCATATTCCTATCAAAGCAGTTGCCCACATCTGTAATACCCAGACTGTTAGTTTTTTTGGATAGAATTACTTCTGAAAAGTGTAATCTTGGATAAAACTTTCAAAAGTGCCAAAACCTCATTTAGAACCTCATTTTCAAAAGTGACTTGTGCATTTAGGGCTAAATCCACAGAGGAACTTCACTCAGTATTGCAACACCTAAGCCCTAGGTGCCCCGTCACCTAGTGGAATCCTTAGCCCCAAGTACGGCACTCAGACTCCCCATACAATGCATGGGGACAGTTAGGTGCCTGCGGAAGGGATCATCAAAAGCCAGCAAGCTGAGCGGGGAGCCACCTAAATTAGATAGGAGTGAAATGCAGAGGAAAGGGGTGAGGCTTAGGTCCAGATCCTCAAAGATGTTTAGGCACCTTACTGCCATTGATCTGGGCCTTAAGTGTCTGAAAGGCTGGAAGGAGGTGCTACCCTCCACTTGAGTCATGAGCCACTTCTTGGAGTTAGGCACATAAGGCAGGTCAGCCTATCCCCTAGCATGCAAAACCCAGAGAAAGGGAGAGATCCCATCATAGCTATGGGTCTACCAAATTTGCAGCCGTGAAAACTGCATCACAGGCCATGAAATCTAGTCTCCCCTGTGAAATCTGCTTATATTATAGGGTAAAAGTATACAAAAGTGCACAGTGTTTCTCAGACTGGGGACGCCAACCCACAAGGGGGTCGCAAGCCTATTGTAGGAGGGTCATGGTATTGCCACCCTTACTTCTGTGCTGCCTTCAGAGCTGGGTAGCCAGAGAGTGGCAGCTATTGGCTGGGCACCCAGCACTGAAGGCAGTGCCGCCGCCAGCAGCAGCAAAGCAGTAAGGGTGGCAATACCATACCATGCCATCCTTACTTCTCTGATGCTGCTGGCAGCAGCTCTGCCTTCAGAGCTGGGCATCTGGCCAGCAGCCGCCGCTCCCCCTGGTGCCTTCAGAGGTGGGCACCCAGTCAGCAGCTGCCACTTTCCTGCTGCCCAGCTCTGAAGGCAGCGCTGCCGCCAACAGCAGCGCCAAAGTAAGGGTGGCATGGTCTGGTATTGCCACCCTTGCTCCTCCGTTGCTGCTGGTGGTGGTGCTGCCTTCAGAGCTGGACAACTGGCCAGCAGCTGCTGCTTTCTGGCTGCCCAACTCTGAAGGTAACGCAGAAGTGAGGGTGTCAATACGGCGACTCCTGTACAATAGGCTTCCCGCCCACTTTTGGGTCAGGACCCTCAGTTTGAGAAATGCTGTGGAGAAATCACACATTTTTCACGGGTTGGTCATGGCATAAGTAGCAAATTTCACGCATGTGTAACACATCTGTGGAATTTGCTGTTTATGCCGTGACCAACCCACAAAAAATGTGTGATTTCTCTGCAATTTAAGTAGACCCCTAATTATAGCCAATAGCTTGGTGCATGCTCCTGGATTGTAATGAGCAGAGCAGGGACTTGAGCCCATATCCCAGGTGGGTGCCCTAACCACCAGGCTATTGGGTATTCTTGGGTGGACCTTTCTCAGTCTCTCTTGCTGGAGCTGTTTCACTTTGTATAAGTAATTAAATATTCATTTTGAGCATGGACTTGAATTTGGTTCTCCCAAATCCCAGGTGAGTTCCCTAACCACTAGGCTGTAGAGTCTCTCTCTTTCTCTACCAATGCGTTCATTAGATGTTACACTAAAAACTTAAAATGAAGTAACTCTGACTTGGACTTAATCATTGAAAACATGTGCATTTGACATATTTAGGTTTAAAAGTAATCAAATTTTAAGCATATAATCAGACTTCTAAGAAATCACATATTGCACATGAGAAGTGAATTGATATACAGTATATCTATTTAAAATATGCATGCATCACAGTCTGCAACTGACACCCCTTTGTGAAATTTGATTTGTATGTGTGAAATAATGAAGACATAATTAAACGTGTTTATTTTACTGTGCATAAATGGTGAGGTGTTATGACAATCCTCGAAAGGAGCGAAACTGATTTACCTAATCGGTAGTTTATGATTCTCTGACTTGGGCAGATTGCTTATTGACATCAGATGTTATAGGGGATCCCTAAAAGAGTGATGTGTCAGAGCATAGGTACACATCAGAACAAGGGTAAAGGAGTGAGTTTTGAATATATTACATTCACCAACAGTATCAGTTTACAACAAAAGTTTTTTCAGGTTTTATACTTTCTTTTCATTTTGAATTTGGCTAGAACATAGGGCAAAGACTGTCTTTTAATTACATTGCCACTACATGTGCCACTATAGTTAAGGGTGTGTTTCAACTCTGGTTAAAGGTTGGCCTGTTTAAGCCCTCTAATTTCAACATGCTTAATCAGATTCCTTTGAAATTTGGTGTGCCTTAGGAAGGTGCAGGGCAAGATTAGCCACCCAAATTTGGGTTCTTTGAGCTAGGGGTTGTGGAGATATAAGACTCCCCTACTTCCTTCCAAAAAACAGACATTTTTCAAAAAATTTCTAGTGGTTTTTTTTTTTTTTTTTTTGCACAGAGCTGGAGATCTCTCTATAGCTGTGATATGGGTCGAAATGGTCTCAATCTGTCAATTTTTCCCAAAGTAGTGCCTGGCACCCACTGAGCCTTTGGGGCACCCAAATTGTGAATTGTATTTAAGAATGTATTCACTTCTTGACTTGTATAGATGTGTAGTCTGCGCATGCCTCAACAAAGAAAAAAAAAAAAGTGAGATGGCTTCTGTACAGCCACTTTATGCCTGGCTGGGTATTCAAGTGTATGTGCTGATGCCATTGCCCCTGGTGAACACCCCTTCATTGATGTTTTTTTCCCAAACCTTTGTACAGCTATGCAGTAAAGATTTAATAACTAATGTTTCTTGCTACAAGTAGTCTCTGTTATAATATACACCTCTACCTCGATATAACGCGACCAGATATAACACGAATTCGGATATAACGCGGTAAAGCAGTGCTTCGGGGGGGGAGGGGGGACTGCGCACTCTGGTGGATCAAAGCAAGTTCAATCTAACGCAGCTTCACCTATAACACGGTAAGATTTTTTGGCTCCTGAGGACAGCGTTATATCGAGGTAGAGGTGTAATATGTTTTTATTGTATGAGGATGTTTACTGAGAACTCAACAAAATAGTCAGCTGCCAGTCTACCCAAAATATTTGTTATATTAGGTGGGAAGGAACCAAAGGCAGAAGACTTTGTGCGGGGGGCGTGGGGAGCGGCACAGGGGTTGTGGCTGCAGAGAGGGCAGGAAATAAGGAAGGATGGTAGGTAAGCCTTGGACTGGTTGTTTGAGGAAAATATATATTTTACTAGCCCCTGGTGGGGCGGGCCACAAGTGGCTACATCCTGATCTCAGGGCAGATTAATGTGGTGTTTCCAAACATGTAGTGCTCTGTTTTGGAACTGATAGTGCAGGTATCTTGACTGCTCATGAAAATATGCTGCCAGGGTTGTCAGTGTGTGGTTTCTGGGTGATTCCTGGGTTACAGAGTTACAGAAATTTGCAGGGAGCAAGGAATACATCATGATGTGGGGATTACTGCCACAGGCTGATTGAGTGGAGAGAGGTGGCCTGCACTGGCATCATGTTTTGTCCACTCTGCAGTATCTTAACTGGTTGTGATCTACCAGAGATTGCAATAATGCACTTGAGCAGAAATGAGCTGGGCCTTATTCCTGGTGTATATTTTATACAGGATCTTATATCTGAACCTAGAATTTCATGTAACCATCATTAAAGCATTAGAATCCTCTCATATTCCACCTCACTGCTCCTTTTGTCATAAAAGCACCAAGACCTGCTACAGATATAACTTACACAATTTGTCACAGAAATGATGCATACTGCATCTTAAAGGTACTCATGCACCTGTTCCCTTTCCTCTCCTTACACACGAGAGGATGGAAAACAGATCTCCTCCGATCACAATGACAACTCTAGTCACATACCTCAGAGTAATCTACAGATCTCACAAACACACCTCTACCAAGCAGAGCTCACTGCTTCCTTCACCATTCAGTACAGCTACACCAGACACTGACCACACTCTCTTTACCTGAAGTGCCTGAAGATAATAAATGCTTAGATTGCTCTCATTTCCCATCTTCCTACTGACAGTACCCTCGTAGTATAACCCCTGTGCCCTGCTAATTACATAACATCCTGAAGGTACACATCCAGCTCTTTCCTTTGCTTGCTCATATAGAAGGATGTTAAACAGGTCTTATTTTATAATCACAGCTCTGTCACACACCTCAAAGTAATCCACATATATCCTCGTAGCACAAACACACCTTTACCAACTACTGCCTCCAACATTTAGTATAGGTCAGTGGTTCTCAACCTGTGGCCCAATCAGCACCCATGGCCCATGTGACATCCTCAGGACTATACAAGTACTATATATATTGTAAAAAGCAACAGAGAGTGCTGTGGCACCTTTAAGACTAACAGATGCTCCAATACATCTGTTAGTCTTAAAAGTGCCACAGGACTCTCTGTTGCTTTTTACAGATCCAGACTAACACGGGCTACCCCTCTGATACTATATATATTGTGTGGATGTGGCCCACATAACACACAGAGAGCTGAATATGTGGCCCATAACAGTAAATAGATTGAGAACAACTTGTGTAGGTACACCTGACACCCTGAGTCCACCTGGAGTATATCCAAATAATTACCATTGGCTATTGGCCGCTCCAGGGGAACATAGGGAAGGTAGTGTGGGTAACCCTTTTTTCCATTTTTTATCATTTAATAGTGTTATATGGAGTCTTGTAGGTGAGAGTGAATGGACTGTAAAAGGATGTGAAGAGCTTGTTCATGTCCACAGCTGTAGGATTGGTATAGTAAAGGTATGTGTGCTAACGGGACATATTGGGGCATTGCTGAAAGAGGCCCAGGCCCATTCAACCTTAACTATGCTTTCCCTGGTTCTTCTTCAAGTAGTGTTCCTATGATTGCTCCACTCTAGGTGTCTTCAGGTCCCTGCGCCTCAGATCGGAGCTTTTTGGTAGCAGTGTCCGTTTGGCCCATACATTCCCTCTCCCAGTCTCATGCTCTGCTTTGCTGCTATATAGCACTGTGAGGACAAACCGCCCTCAGTTCCTTCTCCACTGCCCTGGCCTGAAGTGCGTAGCCTTAGCAGAGCCCATTGACAGAGATTCTTAGTGTTTTTTTGTACTCATTTTCCATAGTAATAATAAAATGTCTGTTAGTTAATGTTAATAATTCCTTCTTCTCTTTTCATTTCTTAACTATTCTACGTGCAATTTTTTTTTAATCTCCTGAGTGTAAATTAGCTTCCCCTAGTTCTTTTCGTTTGGGAAGTGAACTCTAAAAAAAAAGGAAAGCCTGGCTCTCCTGGGTTTAAACGCTGCCTTTCCTGTCGGGAAGCCATTTCTGTCAGTGCTGGCCATTCTTGCTGCATTTGCTGTCTCAGAGAGGCACACGTGTCTTCAGAAGTGCATGTTTTGTCTCAAATTAAAATCCAGAAGCAGAAAGAGCCATGTGCTAAAATTAAGACTGCTCATGATGGAAAGCTCACTCTGACCAGCCTCCAACCCTGGGCCTGGGACCTCCGCTGGACAGCATTCCCCGTTGAGACCTATCCAATGATGTTGATGGGATCAGTCTCAATACTGTCCAGTGACTTCAAAGAGGAAATTCTTAGATTCATCTCAGGAAGTCTCGAAAAAGCGTGCCACAAGTTCCCCAAGTAGGGAATCAGCCAAGAGAAAGAGGTCCCCGGCACGGTCAATAACCTCGGCACCGACTGACCCACGACTAGGAACCTCTGAGGCTGCAGGTACTACCAGTAAGCTCAAAAACCCTAAGAAGACACGCTCAAGCAGATCGGTACCATTGGGGGAAAGGAGGGGCAAAGATAGACCCAGCTCCTCTAGAATGGCACTGATGGAGTCTTGTAAACAATTGGTACCAAGTACATCTGCACCGGGGAAGGCTATGGCGACATTTGCTGGCCATTCTTCAGAACGCAGAGGGCTACCGGTACCGATGACTCTCTCCACTTCAACTGTTCTGGTACCACAGGAATTTTGGTTGCTCAAAGACTTGATTGTCTTGGAGATGCCTGAATCACCCTTACTAGGCACCAACATGAATACACCTAGATCCCTGGACTTACATGCAGTACTGAGACATTCTACTCCACCGTCCATGATTCTTCCACCCTGTCAGGCAGCTACAAGGAGGATGATGGGGATCACCTATACTTACTCTCTGTCCCAAGTTCTCCATTAAAACACCAGGGAGCTAGCCGTGTAGAAACTCAGATACCTTCAATCTACCACCAGAGTAGAAGAGGCACCCACCCAGTTAATATGGATACCCTTCGATGCCCCCACCCATGCCCTTTCCACCACCTCAGTGGCCATACTGGGACGCTGGGGTGGCATATAGACAATAATTTTTGAGGACTCTAGCATCACCCAGAGGGATAAAGGAAGGCGATCTCCTTCAGCTTCAATAGCCAGATCTCCTGATCCTCAAGAGGAGTCCTTTGAGGAACAGGAGGAGATATTCCGGTGACCAACATTTCTTCATCATCTCCTAATGACACAGTCATGCCTCCCCCACCAACTATAGCAGACAACTTCAAGCAATTTCAAGATCTCTTTAAGAGGGAGTAGATTCCCTGCAAATCCCACTTGAAGTCAAAGAGTCACAGCATAAATTGCTAGACATCCTGCAGATGTCGTCATCAGCAAAGATTGCACTCCCCATCAACGAGGTGCTGCTTGATCTGGTAAAAACTATATGGCAGACACCAACCACAATATCCCCCGATGTGCAAAAAGGTGGACAAATACAGTATATTATGTTCCCTCTAAAGACAGAGACTTACTGTTTTCTCACCCTTCCCCAAATTTACTGGTTGTTGACACTGTTGATGAACGTGGCAGACAGCACCATGCTAAAATGACACGCATATGATAAGGACTGGAAGTGACTGGGGGTCTCTTGACCAGGGGGACAGGTTCTTGGCCCTTGATCTACAAGACAATTACTTTCATATCACAATCTACCCGTCCCACAGGAGGTTCCTAAGGTTCACTCTGGGTCAAGATAATTTCCAATACAAAGTGCTCCCATTCGGTCTATCTTTGCACCTAGGGTGTTCTCAAAGGTCATTTTCGTGTTAACGACACACCTTCGCAAACAAGGCATTATGTTATTTCCGTATCTAGATGATTTTGCTCTAAGCACATACCTTCACCGACACCTTTAGAGACACATGAAAGACTATAGATCTCTTCCTACAACTAGGTCTACAACTAAATACCCAAAAGTTCACTTTGACCCCATGCAACAGCTGGAATTCATAGGAGTCTTGAGGGTTTTTTCACCACACTGCTCCTATTGCAAGGCTGTTCCAGAACTTCACTCCTCTGATGGTTAGAAACCTTTGCCTAATTTCGAGCCTAAACTTGTTGATGACCAGTTTATATCCATTTGTTTGTGTCCACATTGGTGCTCAACTTAAATAACTCCTCTCTCTCCCTGGTATTTATTCTTCTAAAACATGCTTCTATTTTTTTTCTTTTAATGGTAACTGTCCAGTGAAGAAACTTAGGTATCCTTCATATCTGGTAACTCCTGCAAAATAAAATAAAATGAAATGAAATTAAAAAAAAGTTGCAAAGGAGAACAGTTGGGAGGACACAAAGGAATACAGTTACATGGTTCTAGAAGTCATCAAGAGCAGGTATACTCTTGCATTTTGATATAATCACAGAAGACCATCTACCACTGATCATAGTGCTCACTTATTATGGAGGTTAGTTTGTACAAATTGCAATTAGTTACAATTATAGTTAGTTTGTGCAAGTCGTTATGAGCTACAGTTAGTTTGTGCAAAACTGTAATGTCCTTCATATGATGAATCCTTTGAGTCTAAAAATAGACCTTTCAGGTTTTTTTCTAATAATCCTTGATAATCTGTATAAAGTTTCAAAAAATTTTCAAAACCAATATGTGCTAAAGGCAGGAGTCTTTAGCTCTGCATTCAACCAGAGAGAGAGACATTTTCAAAAGTTAGGATTTTAATTGTGACTGCTAACTTTTCATTCCCACATCTGATTTTCTTCTGGAAATGATCAGTTTTCCATAACTGCCTATTCAGCAAACTACTCAGAATTTCCATCTGATTTTATATTCTAAGTTTTTCTTTAGTAGAATAATGGGCTTTATTTTTTCTTTTTTCTGGCAGAATTTTCCAGAGGTTCAGTTCACCTCTTTCTAAACTAATTGTATCCCTAAAGGTTGATTTTATTTTATTTTGGTCTGTGTCTTGAGGTGTTATTTAGAAAAAAGTCCATTGTGGGATTTACCTGCATTTTTGGATGCTGAATCAGAAAGCTCATTCTAATCTGTGAAGTATAGATCTTTCAAAGAATCATATTGGATACTTTTTTATGCTGCTTATATTTTTCAGCTTTGATTTTCTTCTCCCTCAGTGGAGGAAGTTATGTTAACACAGTTTGCAGTGTAGAAGCCCTGTTGGGTCCCAGCTGGTTTCTGGATTTCCAAGAAGAAACAGACAAGAGTCCTTTTATGTTCTTTACTTGGGAGAAATTATAATCTTATTTTTAGATGCAAACCTCACTGCAGTTATCCATACATTTGTGACCAACATCCACACATTTGGATTACTGAAATGTACTCAGTTGTGAGACCAATCAGAAACTTCAACTAGTGCAGGATATGGCTGAATGAAGAGGTGCTTCTCTCCGGGAGCGTATTATGTTGATATTCTGTCAACTGAACTGACTTCCAGTTTTGTTTTCTGGTGCAATTCAAGGTGATCTGCAAAGTTTAGCATAGTGTAAGTTCTTGTTCTCTGAGACTGCCTCTCTATGTTCCATCTTGTGCACTGAAGTTATCTTGGAATGCTCTTCCTGATAGGCTACAGATTTAAAATCAGGGGTGGGGTTCTAGCAACAGGACGTTTTCAGTGGTGGGGAGGGTCTTTGACTCTGCATCTTGCTTTACCCATGATTCCAAAAGAGGCTGAGTTTTTTTCACTTCAGGGAATACTGCAAAATCCTCCTCCTTTTTTCCTAGGTGATACGGTGGGGTTTGATTATTTTATTTTTGTGTAGGAAAGGTTATTTTTTGTTGTTTTAGCAAGAGATGCCTTACTTATAACAATCAAAACTGTATTTAATTAAGGGGCATATTTATTGTGATGGGGTGGATGCTGAATTAATTCAAATGCTTCTCCAACAAATATTTATGATTTTTGAGGGGAAGAGTTTGTGCCAGGGTGTGAGACCTGGTTTAGAGACACTACATTATTCCCAGCAATCATACGGGTAACCCTTTCTTTAGATTTCACATAGATGTACTGGGTCTGGGTGAGTAAATATGTGGAGCTGAGGGGCCCAATCAGGCACTCAGAGGGGACCAAGGTAACTTTGTTTCTCTTTGGTAATTAGAGAGGAAACATTTGTGAGCAGGCTGATCTCCACACCCATTTGTTAGAAGTCCAAGTTGCCAGGGCCGGCTCCAGGCACCAGCCCTGCAAGCATGTGCTTGGGGCAGCACCTGGAGGGGGGCGGCGCTCACCCGGGGAGAGCAGGGCCGCGGCCAGGCTCTCCGCCCTCCTCCCGGAGCTCCGGCCGGCTGGGGAGAGTGGGGCTGCGGCCGGGCTCTCCGCCCTCCTCCCAGCTCTCCGGCCGGTCGAGGAGAGCGGGGCCGCCCTCCCCCGGCACTCTGGCAGGCCGGGGAGAGGGGGAGAGCGGGGCTGCCCTCCCCCGGCGCTCTAGCCTGCCGGGGAGAGCGGGGTCGCGGCCAGGCTCTCCGCCCTCCTCCTGGCGCTCCGGCCACCGGGAAGAGCGGAGCCGCGGCGGGCTCGCCGCCCTCCCCTGGCGCTCCGGCCGGTCTGGGAGAGCGGGGCCCCGGCCGGGCTCTCCGCCTTCTTCCCGGCGATCCGGCCGGTCGGGGAGAGTGGGACCGTGGCCGGGTTCACTGCCCTCCCCCCGGCGCTCCGGCCGGTCGGGGAGAGCGGGACCATGGCCGGGTTCGCCGCCCTCCCCCCGGCGCTCCGGCCGGTCGGGGAGAGTGGGACCATGGCCGGGTTCGCCGCCCTCCCCTGCCGCACTCCCCACCGGGGGGCGGTGGGAGGCTTTTTTGCCTGGGGTGGCAAAAAAACCAGAGCCAGCCCTGCAAGTTGCAGATCAACTTGTGTTTTCTTATATTGGATTCTATGTTTATGTAATAAAGAATTTGCTTTTTTTTCTTAAAACGTGTGCACACCAGGGTCCAAAGGAGAATTTATCTCACTTGGAGAAATACTTGTTCGTTTGTTTTGGGTTTTTTTGTTGTGTTTTTGTTTCTTCCTCCACTCCCCACCCCCCTCTCCACCACCATGCAGGGTTTGATCTCTGGTGTCAGCAATGAATGATCAAAGATGCTATGGATAGCACAGTTAGGTTTATGGCTTTCACCACTGTAACTATTGCATATATTGTTGATTTTAACTTCAAAGCTATTCTAGTATACTGAGAGGGAGAAACAGGTGGCCATAAGGTGGAGTGGCAGATTATTTTAAACCCTGGATGCTGGGAATTGGGATTTCCTGTTACGGTCTAACTGTCTAATAAGACATTGTGCCATGATGACATGAAACACTTAAGCAGATTGCATTTAAGGAAAGTATAGGCATTATGAAGACATTTTAATCCAATTACATAGTAACTAGCTCAGTAGCAGATTCCAAGAAGTGCTAGCCAGCAAAGTAGGCTTCTGGCCAAGCAATCTCTCAGCAGAGTTTTGCTTTTAAGTGGTCTTATGAAGTATACTGTCTATGGAATCACATTCTCATCCTGTGGCAGTACAGTAGGTAAGCTTTCTCAGCGCTTGTGATTTGTTGCAGATTATATGGGAGCCAAATTAAAGGGTAAATCTTAAATCTAGTACTCTGTGTGAGTAACCAGGTCAGGGGCTGGACACATCCTTAGAGTTAGGGAGCATGGGAAGAATAGCTACCTTATTGAAGCATCTTCAGAAGCCTGTACAGCACCTCACCCAACCCCTCCACAGAGAGAGGTTTGGAGGGTGTGTGTAATAGATGTGTCTCCTAGGACCCGAGTCACACCGTTCCCCTTGCCCACCTATGGCCTAGCATATCTCCCTCTGCTCCCTGATACGCAGGAACCAGGAGGGAATGGGGATATTTGCCTTAAAGTGCAGCTCTCCTCCTCCACTGCCCCCACTTATGCAGTGGAACAACCAGTTCTGGTGCCAGGAGTCCTTTTGTGGAGACAGGGGCAGATTTTGCCCCTAAATGAATACCTATTAAAAAAAAAACTCCATGCACTGATACCAAAATATAAGCAAATGCAGCAAAACCTGTTAAGAGTAATTAGGTATTTATCTTATCTTTTGACTATTAAGAATGGGAGAACAGAGGTTCTCTCATTTTTGTTTAAATAAGAACTTAATGCAGTGTGAATACTCATATTCTATAGACTATATTTCCGTGCCTTCCTACTTCTCTTATGAAATTAGAAAATTTAACCTTTTTAAATCTATAATATTAAAAAAAAATCCTGTGACCTGGCCTAATTTGTGTAAAACTTTTCATAGGCAGGAGGATGCAAGTGAAATCTGTCCATCTTTGGAAGAATCACTTCAGTGTGTTGTGGGAGCTCCATGTTCAGCAGAGGAAATGAGGTCACTTTATAAACTCCTTGAGGCAGGGACTCTGGGTGAGATCCTGGCTACACAGAAGTCAATGCGAGTTTTGTCACTGATTTCAATGAGGTCATGATTTCAACCCTTGTCTTTTTGCATTTGTCTATAAAACTTCTTCCCTCTTTGGATGTACACATTGGCAAATTAATATTTCTCCAATTTAATTAACTATACTCATTTATACATTTTTGCATTATGTTTTTGAGGACTTCTGTGTTTGGACTAATGCATCCTGCTATTTACGTTTTCTTTTTGTAAACCCTTACTAGCATATCAACTGCAAATAAACTTTGTTACATTGTTGTAGTGCATTTTATACTTGGCAATTGTAACATCTACATTAAAAAGCAGCTCAATCAGAAATTAAATGATTATTGTATTAGTTCCCTATCCTACCAAATGTAATGTTTGCTACTATGAACAGTCACATTGAATAGGGCCCCCGTTTTTGAATCTGTGAGTTAGGTTATCAGCAGTCAGGAAAAAAAAAAGCAAAAATGACATCTCCATATATTCTTTTGCATAACTTTCCCCTTTTGGACCTAGATCTTGACTGTTTTCTATCCTGTTTGTATGCTATTCCTATTTTTCCTCATTATTAGAAAAGGCACTCTTGGTGCATATGCTGGAGCCCATAGAGGAGCTTTCAGAAGAGGAAAAAGGTAATGATGGGATCAGTCAAAAATGTAGTGGGCATTACTTGTAAACATTTTATTTGAAAATAAAAATGGATAACATTGTTTGATACCTACAATATTTTTCTGTAGTTTCGAACATGCTTTATGTAATTTGAGCAAGATGTATGACTATTCCATTTGTTGTTGATGCTTGTAAAATATAATTTCTCTATCCAGTTTCAGTATATTCAGATGGGGATCTAAAAAATTATGCAATAAGTGTGTTCCATACATCTTTCTAGGTATCTGGATGTTTTAATTTTACACAAATGAATACATTCTTATGAAGCTCTTTGTATATTTGTAAAACAGCAATATTAACTAACCAAAATAACCTAGTATCAGACTAATTAACAAAAGATCATAAGGCAATGTTCTCTGGTTTGCTAAGGCCACTTTGCATAAGCTTAAAGTGTCCAGAGATGGTCCATGGAGGGGAACTCTCCAGAGGTTTAAATCTGGTGAGGGCAGTGCTGCTGCCTTCTATATTAATAACTTTTCCACCCTCCGCGTAAGGTGATGGGGGGGGTGAGGAGTGAGCAGGATGGGGAGGGGGGAATTCGTGGTGGAGTTGAGCCCTGAGGTGCTGTCCTAACACCCCAGGAACTTTTTGCAATTAATGAAGTGAGTGCTGCTCCTGTGGAGCACTAACTCGAGCCAGGCCTCGGCAAACCAAACCCCACTGTCTGTGGCAGCTCCTCCATTCCACCTGAGTGCAGCTTGGATAAGTGGAGAATCAGGGCCCTAGGATTTACCATGCTAGAATAAACCCCTAGTATGGTATCCTGCCCCTGGCAGTGGCCAGTACCTGATATTTCAGAGGAGGGCAACACCTTCTCTCTCATGTGATATGCATATTTAATACACAGACAGTTATGCATAACTGTACATTAAAGGAAAAATCCTTCTTGACCCTCACAAGCATTGAGTTTAAATCCTGAAGGAAAAGATATGTTGTGAGAAATGTTAATACTTCTGTACAGTGCTTCAGTGAGAGATTTCCCAAGGAACAACCAGCTGCCCTCACCCATTTTTAGTAGAGCTCGCTTGCATTTTCTCCTTCCTTCCCCCAGTCCAACTGCTGCTCCTGTCTGCTATTTTCTATCTTGTATACTGTGTTGTTGTAGTCATGTCAGTCCCAGGATATTAGAGAGACAAGGTGGGTGAAGTAATATCTTTTATTGGACCAATTTCTGTTGGTGAGAGAGACAAGCTTTCAAGCTTACACCGAGCTCTTCTTCAGGTCTGGACTTCCGTGAAAGCTCAGAAGTTTTTCTCTCTCATGAACAGAAGTTGGTCCAATAAAAGATCTTCTATCTTGACTGATTATCCTTGATTCCTTTGATCTGCCCAAAAGCACATATTGCAATACTAACAAAGAAAGAAGACAGTCTGAAAAGACAGAAAGGTCAATATGTTCTTGTTCTCAGTCACAGACATCTGTGAGGGAGAGTATGAAAATTGCTGGGCATAAAGATTACTTTTTGAGAGGAACATAGAAATTGCCTGACAGAATCAGACCCGAGGTTCATCTAGTCCAGTATCCTGTCTGACAGTTGTTGGCACAAGATGTTTCAGAGGAAGGTGTGAGAATCCCACAGTGGGAAGATGTAGGATCATCTGCTATCCACAATAAATATAATCCTGGTTTCAGTTAGAGATTTGATTTAATTGTTTAACCATGAGGTTTACTATCCCTTCCAAAATTTTAATTAATTACAACAATTCTGGATATTCTTGATACCCCTATAAATATCCAGTCTCTTTTTGAATCTTTCTGAGTTCTTGGCTTCAGCAAGTTCCTGTGGCAATGAGTCCACAGAAAGTACCAGAAAAGCTGAAAATTAAAACAAACAAGAAGTTTAAACAAGGTTTTGAAATAATTTACAACTTGCAGACTTTTTGTGGTTTCCCATTCCCTGATTATGAAGTGTACCTAAAAGATGTTTGTTTTTTATGGCTTACAAAAAACAGTTTCCATTTTGGAATAAGAAAGGAACTAATAGCTCTAAGCCACAAAAACAGCAAGTTAATGAATTCTTTTAAGAAACAATATTTAATACAGAATCAAAGGGATTGCAAATAAATTATTGAGGACAAGATCAAATATAAAATTATTAAATAAGATATAAGATCGAATAACAAGGAAGGTGAGTATAAAATACTGTTCTCTAAATTATCAAAAGTAGGTTTTTGTAAATTAATTTTCTACTAGCTGCAGTTTCACATGCATTTAGGTCAAGATTTTCAGAAGTAACTAGTGATTTTAAGTGCCTCACCTTTTGATTGCCAAGCCTGAGCCACCTTAAAGGAACCCAAGTTGCAGAAAGTGCTCAGCAATCACCCCTGAAAACCAGGCCCCTTTAAGATGTCTCTTGTTGGGCAGCGAAAGTCACTGCTCACCTTTGAAAATCTTAGATTTAGTCTGTAATACAAATTGATTCCTTTGCACTGTATTGTTACATAGTAATTTTACAGGTTTGCTGATAGTTGTATGGCACTTTTAAAAATTAGTAGGCGAAAATGTGAAAGTTAAATTGAATCACTTTTTAAAGAAATAAGGTTTACAAATGACCATAATGACAAGTCTATTTTAAAATAAAACATGAAAAATCAGAGAGGGCTGAATTGTTCCTTGAGGCATGGTCCTTTGTATGGGATAGTACATAGCTATGCTATTATATCCCTTTCTGGGGTGCTATATGCTCCCCTCGAGTGCCCTATCAGCATTGTTGGCCAGTGCAGGATGGAGATAGGTGCCATAGTCCCTTCCCACTTGGTCATAGGGAAAGTCAGAGGTATCCAGTAATGTTCCTGCTGTGCCAAAGCCACAATCCAGGCAGGTTCTACATGTCTGGGAGGTGGGGAGAGCTTTGCTTCCCTTAACTCCTTTGTGTGGCCATGTAGGACCTGGGCATAATCTAGCCCTTAATCTTTTACTTGTCTGCCAGGGTCTGATTTGAGGATGTTTGTATTTTTCCTCCAAGAGTTGCTGGTCTCAGTGACATCTAGTGCAAGAATAAAGAATACAGCTGACCTTTCCTACTTTGTATGTGTGATGCCATCAGCCCTCAAAGGAAAAAAAATCCTGTATTCAGGTCTAGGGGATTTTAAGACATGCAATATTTATCATGTGTGTTCTGTTAATTTGATAATTCAGACCATATTTTTGTAATTACTAAAATATTTAAATTCACCTTTTCACTTCCGAAAGGTTAAGAAAGAGCTACTACCTGACACCTTATTGGAGAATGTTTAATGTTCGGGGAGCTCCGAAGGAGATGAGAAAAATCACTAGCTTGTCATATTTCCAATCAGAAGACATGACACAGAGTTTGGTTTTGTCCTCAAATATTACTTTTAGAGAACTTAATTATCACAAAATAATTTTCCTTTCCCAGAAGTGCATACTGTACTCTCCATAGTTCCATATTCATGCATGTATCTTTACAACATAGATATAGTATGAAAAAGCATTGTCAATCAAGGGAGAGTGACTGCTTAAAGGTTCAAAAACAACAAGGAGTCTGGTGGCACCTTAAAGACTAACAGATTTATTTGGGCATAAGCTTTCGTGAGTAAAAACCTCACTTCTTCGGATGCTTAAAGGTTGTTTAAGTGGTGGATTCTAAGTAGATCTATGTTTCTGTAAATTAGTTCCAGATTTTGTTAAAAGAAAAAGGCAGCATTGAGCAGACGAAATACCACTACACAAAGAAAATATCATACAGATGTGTATATTGTTATAAAAAATGCATGGTTAATTTTTGTCTTTTTGTCTCGTCCTGTGTATTGATACTTTGCATTTTTAAAATATACCTTTTGAATGTAATTTTCCTATCATATTACAGAAATAGAAAAAAACGAACACAAAATAGGCAGAAGTAAGCAACATTTAATAAATGCTTTGAAGACTAATCCTTCATTAACTAAAGAATTACGAATGGTTTTGGAGCAGACCCTGGTGGAGAAGTTGGAATCCTTGGGAATTAAAGCAGTAAGGTTATTTTAAATGATTATTTTTCATTAAGTGGTGAGAAGGTCCTTTGTTCCACCTTTTTTCACTTTCCCCTTCACTTCCCTACCACAACCCTCAATGACCATTATGCCCGAATATCACTCATGAGAGGAAGAACACACCTTGTCAGCCGAAGGTGGTTGCTAGAGACCATTGTGAAATGTCCCCTCATCCTCAAGATCATGTATTTTATCTTTAATGCCCACTGATTTAAGGTTGGATGTTTCCTTAGTTCCTACAGGGAAGTTATAGTGGGTGTTTTTATGCTGTTCTAATATGTGCTCCCCACAATAATGCTTATGACAGGGTGCACTCACCTCTTGTAAATGCCTCCTATTGGCCAGGTGTGATCCTATAATTAATAATAATAATTAATGGAGATATCCCATCTCCTAGAACTGGAAGGGACCTTGAAAGGTCATTGAGTCCAGCCACCTACCTTCGCTAGCAGGACCAAGTACTTATTTTGCCCCAGATCCCCAAGTGGCCCCCTCAAGGATTGAACTCACAACCCTGGGTTTAGCAGGCCAATGCGCAAACCACTGAGCTATCCCTCCCCCCTGCACTCTCTGCTCTCCCTGGCGCCCCCTGTCAGCTGTTTCCCTCATTAGACAGGTCTTTAGTGCCTCAGGCCTCTGGCTAAGACAACATAGTCAAAATGGATGAACCCCTACTGGGGCAACAAAGGTCCAACAAAGACTATTGCCATGACCTTGTTGGTCTGCAACCCTGTCTCTGGGTTTAGTTCTCAGCCCCTTCTAGGCTAGCTTTGTCTGTCCCTGCCCTGTTCAAAACTGTGCCCCCAGGGCTTTCTCCCTGGAGACTCTGCCTTCAGCAGTACTATGGTATCGCAACTCTCCAGACAGGTTACTCCTTAACTTCAGGCCCCTTCTGGGGTAACAAAGTTCAACAAGTGGTTGGCCCTTTTCAGTGTCTTCAGCTCCATCCCTGGGCCTGTTTAAATTCCCAGCCCGTTTCTTGGGCTTTTATTGCAGAGTCTTATCCCCTCCTTGGGGATTAGGCCACTTCTCCAGTGGGGAGACCTGGGCCTGCCCACTACTCCAAGTCCCAACCAAGGGACTCTAGAAAACAGCCATGTACTACTTCCTCTACTTGGTTGCTGCTGCTATTCTCTGGGCTGCTTTCCACTCTGTCCCATCACCTTCTGGTCTGTTTCTTGTTTAAGCAGGGTATCTCCCAAGTAGAGTTACCACCTTTGAAATTCAAAAAAACCCAGCAAAGCCCTCCCCCTCCCCCCAAGGCAAGCCTGCCACAATCCCAACCCCAAACCGCAAACTCCCCCCCCATCAACCACTTACAGTATCTAGAGAGAAAACACATTTAGATAAGATTGATAACATCCCCAGTCTCCTCACTCTCACCTGCCTCAAGCCCTCTCTCACATACACGCACAGTGCGCTTGCATGTTGGTGGGACACAGCTGCTGTATTTTTCAACAGTTTTGATTTGTTATTGCTTAAATTGTGGAAGTGGGAACACTGCAGCATCTTTAGCTGGACAGAGAAACTTTTAACATTAGCTATCGCAGTGTATTGTGATAATAAATAATGCAAATCTTTAGACCCCCATAAAAAAAACCTGGCAGATTAAATTATTTTTCTGGCAACTGGCAAATCCATAAAAAAACCCGGCCTGGTCAGTGAAATACTGGCCAGGTGGTAACCCTACTCCCAGGCCTCCTTGCCTGAAGAGATTCTCAGCCTCTGTCCCCTTTTAGTCAGGGCTCTCTTTCTCAGGCCTCTGTGCCTGGAGAGCTTCACAGTCCTATCCATGCAGGGTTTCTCCCCAGTGGCTATTTGTGGAGTTTCATATCCTTCTAGTCCTTCTTCACCATTCTAGACTTCTGGTACCAGCCAGCAATTGTCCTTCATTGCTCCTTTCTTGGAGCAGGTGTGGTAGGACTGCAAGGCCTCCAGCAGGGGGCCTCAAAGGGCCCGGTACACCCTGTCAGAATGCTTTTTATCTTTTTCCCCTGCGATGAAGAAGTTAGGGAGTTTAATGTGTGTATTCCAGAGCTAACTTCTCTCCACTTGTCTAAACTTCACTAATATTACTATAATACTCATAAATAACTTATTTATTACCATAAGGTTAAATGAGATGGGGTTCTCAAATAAAACCTTAGATCTAGTACTTGCCATTATGCAAGTGCTCCTTGACTACAATTCAGGCAGCCACATCCAGGGCAGTGAGACTGCTTGGATTTGAGATTCCTTCAAGGATCAATCTGGAGCTGCCTTGGTGCAGTTGTGCCTAGGGTGACCAGATGCCTTCGTTATTCTTGGGACTGTCCTGATATTACGAGGTTTGTCTTATATAGGATCCTATTACCCCTCTCCCACAGGACCTGTTCTCTCTCACTCACTCTCACACACACACACACACACACACACACACACACACACATATCCTGATTTTCACACTTGCTATCTGGTCACCCTAGTTGTGCCTCACATTTGAGGGTCTCCCCTTTCTTCAAGTTGGATCTTATGAATTGAAGATTTCACATATGGCTTAGTCTTGCTCCTTTTTGTCCCTTGGGCTGCTTTGAGAATTAGCCCTTACTTTACACCCACTTTGTTCTCCTTGTGTTCCTCTGTCACTGAATGCTTTAGCAGAAAGTATAAGGACCAAACAGCTGTCCTCAAGTACAAAATCTTTCTCTTGTCTTGGAACCTCAGTTTCATTTTTGTCTCTGCCTGGGAAAGGGGATTGGATTTAAAATTTGTGTGGGTGGGAGGAGTTTCAAAAATTTTAAGCAAGATGTTTTATTTCTGACTTTCTTTTGGCTGCCGACATTGTTTAGTTGATTGAGGATTACAGTGGCTGCCAGAGCAATCTAAATTGCAGACAATTAACTTCTCTCTCTTCCCCTGTATGCCTCTGCCATCCTGGGATTTTTCAGAGTCCCCAGCATTTTGATGTGTCTCCTCACCTCATTTTTTTTTAAGCTGCCCCTGCTGGTCCCCACCAAGAATGAGCTCATCTGATTCCTAGAGTAGGTTCCCCTTTGTTGCTCCCCTGCTTATCTCAACCAGCTCACACTTCATTGCTAGATAGTGACTTATCTCTAGCACCCCTGAGGGAGAACAGGTTCTCAGTTTCCCACAATCTTCTAGCACTTCGGCCTTTCCTACACACACAAATTGTACCACTTTAACTATACCAGTATAGTTATAAATGTGCTTATACCAGTATTGCTTGCTCTGGAACAGAAAAGGGAATAAGCTATACTAGTATAAGGCATCTTTATTTCAGTATAGCTGTTTGCACTAGTAACTATCAGTGTTTAAAAAAAAGTCACACCCCATCATAGTTATATCAATACTAAAACTGTGTAACCCAGGCCTCATCCTCATTCTCACCAGCCAAAGAACTAAGCTGAGTAGAGCCCTTCCTTGTCCTGCTGCACACTGTCACAAAGAGGCACTGTCTGAGCTCTGAAGACGTTCTCCCCCTTCCCCCCCCCAAAGGCTTTGAGCTTACTGTAGTACAGTGAAGAAGAAACTCTGAATCTTCTGCCTCCTTCCAGCGCCAATGATTAACCAAGCACTGATTGGGGCCAAGCTAAAGCCCTCACTGAGCACTGGATTCTTCATCTTGGGAAGTGTGACACTTGTGGTGGCCTTTTAAGAGAAATTAAACTGAATGATCCTTGAAATCCTACAACAAACTTAAAGTCAGCCTAATTTTATTCCCTACTCATTTCTCTCCCAAGTCAGCTCCTCTTCCTCCCTTCTCCATTATTCTATCCTTTCCATAACCCAGACTCTCAACCTCAGCAATATATTCAGTTTCTCTCTCCACCCCTGCCACCTTCCCTTGCACCCAGGTTGGTGCCGAACCATGTTGCTTCTGTGTAGTATCTCAGAAATCTGTCCTTTGTACTCTACCCATTCCACGGTAAGTACCTTGGTTATCTCTAAGCTAAACTAACACAACCTCCTCCTACCAGTCCCACATCTCATCTCATCCCTCCTCCAACCAATCTTATCAAAATTCTGCTGCTGAAATAATGAACCTCTCCCTTCACAGAGGGTCCCCTTCTTTCTTTTAATCCCTTTGCTGACTTCCTTGCTCATTCAGAATCAATTTAGTAATTCCTGGGATGGATCCCTAGCTGGTGTAAGTCATCATAGCTCCATTGACTTCAGTGGAACTACAACAGTTTACTCAGTGAAGGATCTGGCCCTCTTGGCCAGTTGAACTCTTGTGATTTTATGGCAAGTCTCATGATATTTGGAGTGTCTGTCAAAGCTGCAGCTGCTGGAATGAAGAAATTGTGTGATGATCTAATTAAAAAAAGTTTCTAGCCCCAATGGTTGCTGAAGAGTGCTTGAAAAAGTGAAATGAGTGCACCCGAAAAGTACAGAAACTAGAAGGCAAAGAAAAAGAATTCAAAATTTATTATTTTGAAAAAACTCATAGTGGGGTCCAACTCATGGTTTTTAATTCTTTGAGTTGGCAGTATTGTATAAAAGGCTCTGTGTCGCTTTGCCTCCACCTGTGTTCTTTATTCTCCTTACCTCCCTTCTTCCTAGCACCCCTTTTGTATCCCCCTTTCACCTTTGTCTTTCATTTTCTTCTGTGGTGGAACTTACCTTTGGCACTCCCTCACTCTTCTCACGTGCTAAATGATGTTCCTCTTTTCTTTCAAATCCTCCTTAAAATGCACTTCTACAAAACCATTCAACAGTGTTTTCTAAACAGGATCTGATTCTCTTACAGTTTGAGCAGTTACCGAGTGCATTTTATGCTTGTAAATTCCACTGTCTTTGTATGAATTGGATTGTGGATAATCCTTGGATCATGGACTGTATCATGTTATATGTTCATACAGTACCAAGTACACTGTGGTATTCAGTAAATAAGTAGTTATAGGAATATACACATGTAGGGACAGTCCTTTCTATAAGGTTCATTAGGTTTTAGACTGGGGAATCAATAACTGTTTTTGACTTCCATCTCTGTACAATATATGAGATCTGTTGTGTCTCAGCAATTGTCAAATGTCGTTCTCTGAAAGGTTTCTGTGTCTTCCACTTAGGAGATGTGAGATATCCCAGAGTTCACATATGCAGTAGCATTCTGTTCTGAATGACAACAGAATATGCCCTAGTAATGCATTGTTTATAAAACAGCCGTGAAGCCATTACAAAAAGTATTTTACAATATATATATTTAGAAAAGTATTGTTTTCTGTTTGGTATGTAAAAGGTAATCAGAAGCTGACAAATAGGCATTGAGGATGGCATCATTGATGGAGCAAGAGTGTAGAAGGTGATATGGTAAAAGCTGAAGGAGAAAAAGAGAGATAAAATTATACAGCGCCTTGAAGGTGCGAAGACAAAAGGTTTAAACTAAATGCAGTCAAAAAGGCTAAACCAATGGTTTATAAAATGTAAATGTTTTTATGTTAGTTATGCTGTCCATCAAACAAAAACAACAAAGAGTCTGGTGGCACCTTAAAGACTAACAGATTTATTTGGGCATAAGCTTTCGTGAGTAAAAACCTCACTTCTTCGGATGCATAGAAGAAGTGAGGTTTTTACTCACGAAAGCTTATGCCCAAATAAATCTGTTAGTCTTTAAGGTGCCACCAGACTCTTTGTTGTTTTTGTAGATACAGACTAACACGGCTACCCCCTGATACTGTCCATCAAACAATAACTTGTATTATTTCTTCAGGGTGTTCGTGGTATCCCAAGTGACTACTTAAACAAAGTCTTAGTTTCTGTCGAATCTGCTAGAGAAGAGAAAGAGAAACAAGTGCCTGACATTCAACTAATTCGAGAGCATCTTGAACGCCAAGTCAGCTTCAGGATTGAGGAGAGATCTTCGTCTTGTAATAGGCTTGTTTCCAGCTCTCGTCTTGCTTCAGAAGGTTGGACAAATTTCAGAATTATTTTATTTTACTGGTACCAGGTTTTTTTAAATAATTCTGTTTGTGTACTTAGTCCCTAAAGTAAAAGTTTTGTGTGTACATTTATTTATGGTTGTGTTTATAATCTTTTACATAAATAGCTATGTTATAGCTGCCAGCTACACTACACCTCTTAAAAAGCGCTCTACTTTTTATTTGATTACAGAAGCGTTCTCTCTCTCTCTCTCTCTCTCTCTCTCTCTCTCTCTCTCTCTCTCTCTCTAATAATGGAGAAAATCAATGGCTGCTTTGAGCAGCATTCAAAGATTTTTTTTTTATAGCCACAAGTTCACTTAAGATTTCTGATGAGCAACAACATCTATATTTCTTTTTAATATTCAGATTGATAACATAACTTATTTTCTAGATAAACAAAAGATGGTTCATATGGCAACTTCCTTATCAACAGTGCAGCCAAAACCAGCAAAGCGGACTTCTACAGTTGTATGCCCAGTTGGACAAAGAATAACTTCTGCTGAGAATACATCTACACCAAAGTAAGAGACAGCACTTTCCTAGCACTTATGCCATAAATAACTCATTCGTGTTCTGCTAATAGTGTTATAGGTTTATTCTTCCTTTCATGAACAAGAGAGTTGATGTGAACATTTCTGGCTAGTTTTTAATGGGGACTAGCCACAAAATTATTATTTTTGTATATGAAGGAATAGATTTTTCACTGTATATGTAGTTGGCAGTCGGATTCTAGAAATAATTTGTTTTGTTTGTTATAGACCCAGGAAGCGTGTTTTTCGAGAGGGGGTTTCCAGAAAAACATCTAGTATTGGGTAAGTTTTGCTCATTTCTGGTCTTGAAGAAATTGTTTTCTAGTGAACTGCCCTTGACTGGACATTGAAATTGCTAATACAAAAAACATTAAGTTGAAATCAAAGCTCTGTATTAATCATATGTTTTTTTTCTTAACATTTAATACCTATTGAGTCCATTGTTATACTCCCTAACAGAGGTCATGCTCTGATTTGAGCATGTGTATTCTTAATAATTGAGCAGGCAGAGCATAGAGTATCATGAGGTGATGTCACTTTTTTTGTCTGTCCCATATTATGTCTTTGTCTGTTGAGACCTTAATTTTTTAAGACTTTGTTGCTAATATTTTTGTTCCGTTTTGTCAATATTTTTCTAGCATGTACAAATTGAACACAGTATTCTAGGTGCTTTTCATGTCATGCATATTGCACCTGTACTTTGTAAATTGCTCAAGCTACCAATTTGTCTCTGGATGCATTCTAGATATTAAGCTTGATTTGTAAAGTCCTAAATCGATTGGGTACTCATTATCTCAGAATTCACTTTTTCTGTGGGTGCCTGCTGACCAATTGAGATAAACTAGGAAGCTGCTGCTAACAGTCCCTATGTTTTTTAACTGGGAGGAACCAGGAGCAGAATTTTCTTCGTGGAACATCTTTGACCCTGAACTTTGTTTTCCCTGTTGATTCATGAAAGCATACATTTGTTGATCTTGCAAGATTGACTATATGCTCTGGCTTTTGTTTTTGTGATGATGTTTGCATTTGGGGTTATAAGTACATTCATTTTAGAATGATTTTGAGTTTTCAGTTTATTTAATAACTTCACATTTTTTAAATAGTTGTATATGCACTCCAGGTTACTATAGATGATTTTTTTCAAACAGAAAAATGCATAAATGTATTGGAAAAAACACAGGAAGCTCAAAGTTGCGCAAATCTGTGTAATACTGAAACCCATTTAAATCCTCATCTGATATGCTTTTTTGTTTTAGCACTCCACCATTCAGCTCAGAAGAGGAAGTGGATGATGATGATATTATGCACTCTTATATATCACCAGAATTATTGCAGCTAAAAGCATCCAGCAACAGCATGAATAATTGTGGGATGGTTACAGGCAAAAGTGATATGGATTGGACTGAAGAAAGTGAAATGGAGGAGATTGAAACACCTTCCAAGCCTTCAAAAGGTTTTTTCATTATTTTTGTGTACATAAGTAATAATTTAAGGTAAAGTATAAATGATTTTAAAATACCTAATAGGTGATAAAATCAGAGTTACAAAACACTCTAAAGCTAAAATATACATTATCGTGTATATGCCTCTCTATGCAAGTTCATAATATATTGTTCTTTTACTCTTATTAATATTACTGTAGTACTCAGAGACCCCAATTGAGATCAGACCCTAACTGTGCTGGGCACTGTATGAACGCAGCTGAGAAGGTTAAGGCGTGACCTTGATTACTGTTGATAGGTATCTACATGCAGAACAAATATAATAATGGGCTCTTCAGTCTAGCAGAAAAAGGCACAACACAATCCAGTGGCTGGAAGTTGAAGTGACAAAAATGAATTTTTACTGCTTTACTCCTGTTAGCTGTATTAACTCTGAAGGGCTATCGGTGAGGGGGCTGGTGTGTGTTACTACTTTTGTGTCATCAACACAATTGTTTACTAAATTCCAGTTAAAGAAGCAATCATTTAATTACAGGACCAATCATTTACACCTATGCAATCAAATTAAAAACAATAAGATTACAGCAGTATCACTGAGCATAATTTGGCTTGCAGAATTTTTGTTTTTACTTCCATGAAAGAAGGAACCCAACTTGACTTAGATGTCCTGGACTGAATTTGCATGCCAGCAGGTAGAAAACATTTTTATTTTTAAAGTGAGCATATTATATGTCCTAATGATTGAGAAACAATAAACATGGAACCTCACTACCATTTTTAGTCACCTTTCTGAATAGAACTGCTGTTTTTTTTTTGTTTTTTGTTTTAAATCTGCAGTACTGTAGAAATTAAAAAAACAAAAATAATAAATGGTGAAAAGTAAATTCATGTTTTTAATATCTTTCATTCATTAATCTAAGATTTGGTAAATGACATAGAAGGGGAGATACTTTTAAAATACCCTACTTTTAAACTGACAGTATCCCTGTAATTTTTTTAATGATTGTTTAGGTGCACTTATCCAAAAACTGACTGAACAAGTTGAAAAGACTCTTTCTAGCCATGGAAATAAGAATAAGCCAGCTGGAGGAATTAATGTCACACAGGCATTTATTAAAAAAGAAGATGCACAAGAACTGAAGGTATTACATTATTTGTTAATTACATTTATCTATACCAACACATGCTTCAGTTGTTGTTGTTGTTATTTTTGCCACTATTTGTTTTCCATGTTAGGAAAAGTAAGATTAATCTGATGCAGTAAAAATGTCATTCCCAACGCACTTGCAGAGTTTTACCTAAGTTGGGTCTCTTTCTTTACTTGTTTTTCCACATAGTCACATTTGTTCTTAGAAATGAGGGCTCAGAAAGACCTGTTTGATTATGTCATAGGCTAAAGTCTTTTTGTTTCTAGAACTTGGTCGGGTACAGAGGTGTCAAACTCAGTCTCTGAAGAGTACCGAATTCCTTTTCTAATTATTATCTATATGTTGGTATAGATATTTAGGACTACAGGCCGTGCTCAAACTCCAGCAGATCTCTCACTGATATCAGTGTGCTGTGTCTGCAGTTGGTCCAAGCTCCAGATCATTATCAGTGCTGCTCTTTGCCCTTCAGGCTTTCATCAGTTCCATGTCTTCCCAGTCATGCTTTGTAGTGGAATGAAAGCTCTGAGACACAATGGTCTTTATCCAAACAACTGTTTTGTGAGATCCCAAGTTACTCTAAGGAAAAAATCAGCAGTAGATATTAGAACGTCACTTATTTCAAGCTTGGGATTTGTGATCAACTTGGAGAAGACACCAAGACAATAGTTCTGGCAGCTCAAATCACAGTGTTTTCTAAGCTTTGGCAAGGGAGATTTACCCTATCTACTCCCCCAGTGGCTGCACGTGTGGGGAGTTCTCTGGGGCAGTTGCTCCCTGGCAGAGGACTGGTTCTTCTTCCTCCCTTCCCCTTCAAGAGAGGAAAGTCTGGCTGGAACAGGGGTCAGTCTCTCAGACAGCCATTGGATAGGGCTTTACGGACTCAGTTTCTGAAAGTCTATTGCCCCTTCGCAGGGTTTACCTCCTACCCCTCTTCCTGGGGCGTGTTGCTTTGCTGTCAGCTGAGGTGGCTCTGGCGTGTTCCGTGGCTGTCTCCTCCTTGACTGGCCTGCTTCTGTTCCTATCAGTCTCTGCGTGTAGCAGCCTTCTTCGTGGTCACTGGCCTTTCCTATGGTAAGCTTCCCCTTTTAAGCCCCTCCTCCTTCTCCAGGAGGAACAAGCTGTGCAGCTGGGCTTCATTAGTGCAGCACAGGCCCAGAGGAGCTCATTAGCCTCCTCCTGGCCAGTGGGTGGGCATGTCCCTTCAGAGATACATATGCAGGGGATCATGTTATTCATCATTAAACTAGTGCCATGGAGCTTAGTAACACTTCCTTCCTAGCTCAGTGGAGTCAGAAAGGAGAATGTTTAAGATCCATCATTTTCTTTGGACACTGTATCACTCCTCCCTGAAATGAATGGGAATTCCATTTCCTGAAGTGGTTACTGTTAATGAACTCTTGTTCCACATGTTTTCCTTCTGGCTTTAGTTGCAGTTATTGTGTAACAGCAATACAATCAGAATCAGCTTAAGAGACCTTGACCAAGAAGGGCAAGCAGTACCATGTCATTGCCCAGGAGCTCTTAAAGGTCCTTCACCTTAAGGGATTATATATGCACTCTTTCTGTCTTGATGCGAGCAGACAGCATGGCACACGTTGCTTATATCAACAAGTTCCGGGGAGTTGAAGGGTCATCAGAATTCAGGCTATGGGCAGAATCCCATATCCAAGCTTTGTGGGTATCACACTTAGTGGAGAAGCAACTAGGAGAGTGGTCATTAAAAATTATTGTTTTATCAGATATGCCAAGATGAAGAGCAATACTCAGTAGCAGAAGTTTTGCAACAGATTCAGAGATGGCAGCCTGGGCATTGAAAGCATTTTCCATCCAGAGTCTTTGGACTTCCTTCCCATTCACTGGCCTTGCTAAGCCAAAGACCACGTAAATTCAGGCCTTCTTGTCACAGTTCCTGAGGTAATTGCACCTCTGACTCCTTTGTGACCTACTTGAGGATACCCACACTTCCTCCTAAGTCATTAATTGCTTCTGTTTCCTGAAAGAACTTAACCCCTTCATACCCAGTTGCTAACAGTACAAAGGGAAAACTGAGTAACACCTTTTCATAAAAATAAATCAGAAGTTTCCCAGTCCTCCAAACTTTAATCCTGCCTACAGCTTCTTCTAAGTGCCCCACAAAAACTCATCCTGAAAATCTGGTTCTTGAAAGGGTCTCTGTAGCTCACCTGAGCTTAACGACCAGGGTAGTCCAAATCCTTTTCACTTATTGAAAGTCAGTAATGTGAAGGTAAGTTCTTCTTTGAGTGCTTGCACATGTCCATTCCAGTGTAGATGTATGTGCACCCCAAGCATAGTTGCCAGAATTTTTTCCCTTTGTGGTATCCGTTGGGTCAACTGTAGTGCCCCCTGACGTGCATTCATAGTGTTGGTATAAAGGGCCCTGCCGACCCCTTCGCCTTCGGTTCCTTCTTGCTGCCCGTGACAGTTGTTGGAACCCTCATTGCCTAGGCAATCCTCCTCTTAGTGGTTTTCCTCTCAGTTTTTAGTGTAAATAGTTGTTGTTTTTAGTAGTTTCTAGATAGTTTGGACTCCTCCGCTCTTAGATTGCAGGGTTGTCCACCGTCCCAATCTGAGTTATGCCTTGGTCATGGAGTTCAAACCTTGCGCTTTGTGCAGTAAGTCTATGCCTTTGAGTGACCTGCACTTGAGCTGACTCAAGTGCTAAGGGGAAGCTCATAGGAAAGGCCACTGCCAAATTTGCAAGGAGTTTAAGCCCCAGATTCAGAACGACCAAGCTGCTTGATTGAAGGTCTTCCTCATGGAGACGGCCCTAAAACTAGCCTTGGAGCTGCGCTTGGACTTGGCATCGGCATCGAGTACCTCGGCCTCAGTGCAGAGTATTCCTCCATCAATCCGAGTCTCCTGGCACCGATCATTTTTGTTGGTGCCCAAGAAGAAACACCACAAGCACCAGGAGAAGAGCAGATTTCTGGTGCCGAAGGACTAGGGAGAGAGCGAGACCCATGGGGGGCCACTCTTCATCCCAGGAGCCTCACTGTCAGGTACCCACACCCAAAGCACTGTGACACTTACTATGGGTCAGCGCACCAGCCAGTTTATGGTGCCATTGACTCCCGAAGCCTTCACTGCGACAAGGGACCTTCTAACCCTCACCAGAGAGTCAGGCCCCAACACCTCTGGTGCCCACAGTTGTAAAGGAATCACCACCAGCTCCGCACCTAGTACCGCGACAGCTTTCCTAGGGATCACCCTCACTGACAGCTGCATGATCTCTTCGGCAACCCTCTCTGGCACCGAGTGGCATGGAACCACCCTGGTCTCTGCAGCGCAGCTCATAATCATTGGACTTAGAAGAGGGATCGTATTCCCCCCATAGACGCAGCCAACCCAGCTGCTCCTCAGGCCGTTCTTACCCCACCTTGGCACTGAGTTCTTCAGTACCACTGGGCACCTGGCCATCAGATCCATGATGTCTTTTTACATACAAAGAACCAAACTATTCTGCAGATCTACTCAGCTATTCATAGCGATAGCGGAAAGAATGAAAGAGCTCCCCATTTCTGTACAGAGACTCTGGTCGTGAATTACTTTGTGTATCAGAGCATGTTACAAGCTTGCGTATATTCTGCCCCCGGCTAACCTAATGGCACATTCTACAAGGTCTCAAGCCTCCTCTATCGCTTTTTTGGCACAAATTCCAATTCAAGACATCTGCAGGGAGGCAACTTGGTTGTCAGTTCATATGTTCAAGACACACTACGCCATTACGCAACAGGCCAGAGATGATACTGGCTTTGGTCGAGCTGTTACAGTCGGCATGTCCTTAATCTCCGAACCCACCTCCAGTGCAGCTGCTTGTGAGTCCCCTACATTGGAATGGACATGTGCAAGCACTTGAAGAAGAAAAAACTGCTACTAACCTTTCTGTAACTGTTGTTCTTGAGATGTGTTGCACATGGCTGTTCTAAAACCCTCCGTCCATCCCCTCTCTCGGAGACCGTCGGCAAGAAGAAACTGAAGAGGAGCAGGGTTAGTAGGGCTCTTTATACCAACACTATAATCTCACAACACCAGGGGGCACTAGAGCTGACCCAACAGATACCACTAAGGGAAAAAATGCCGGCAACTGTGCTCTGAGTGTGTACACACCTACATTGGAGTGGACATGTGCAACACATCTCAAAGAACAACAGTTAGAGAAATGTTAGTAACAATTTTTTCTACCATTCCTGGAAGATGTTCTCCAAATGGTGCTTCTCAAAAGTGTATGTCTTTCTGACATCTCAGATCCTAACATTAATTGGATGGGTAGGGCAGAAAATGAATTGGCTTAGAGTATCCCTAAAGGGCAGACTTCAGCATTCTGAGCCATTCAGGACAAAATTGAGTTTCAGTCTATAGGTTCCCATTCCTTTATTCTGTAGATTCTTCATGATGATAGGGAAATGGATGGTCTGGACCAAGAAGAGGTTCTCTCCTAATATTTAAAATTGATACTGAGGCAACTTTACCTCCTTATTCCAAACCCTTATGCTTAGTTCCCTTATTATGAGAGACCATCAAGATGGTCTTTTATTCAATTGTCTCTGCCTGTAGGTTAGAGGATTTGCAATCTGTCATCTATTCCCCTTCACTACCATCTGTCTGGATGAGGTAATGTTGAAGAAAGTGCCCAATGTTATTTCCAAAGTGTGTTTCCAATTTATTAGGGCTAGTCCTGCAAGGGCCCAATATATCAGAGCATAAAATTGTCACAATCAGGGTATTGAAAAGCTAGTTTAGGGTATATTTAAAGGTTTTTAAGTCCTTGTACAGAGCCCGGTATCATTAGACATAGTCCTAGGGGAGTTTGGCTTTAGAAGCAAAGGGATGTAGAAAAATAATCCCTGTAACAAATATTTAAAACACTCTAAAGTTTGCCCTTCTCCAGTCCAGTGGAACCTTTCCTATCTTCCAGGAGTTCTCAAAGATAATCACTAATGGTTCTGAGATTGCTTCAGCTAGTTCCTTAATTTCTTAAATTCATCCCTATGATGAATTTCATCAGGCCCTGCTGACTTAATACAGCTAACTTAAATAAGGAAGTGTTATTTACTCCTTCTCATAACACAAGAACTAGGGGTCACCAAATGAATTTAATAGGTAGCAGGTTTAAAACAAACAAAAGGAATTATTTCTTCACACAGCGCACAGTTAACCTGTGGAAGTCTTTGCCAGAGGATATTGTGAAGGCCAAGACTATAACATGGTTCAAAAAAGAACTAGATAAATTCATGGAGGATAGGTCCATCAATGGCTATCAGCCAGGATGGGCAGGGATGGTGTCTCTAGCCTCTGTTTGCCAGAAGCTGGGAATGGGTGCCAGGGCAGTGGATCACTTGATGATTACCTGTTCCATTCATTATCTCTGGGGCACCTGGCATTGGACAGTATTCAGGATACTGGGCTAGTTGGACGTTTGGTCTGACTCAGTATGACCGTTCTTAAGTTAACTTTTATCTAAATATTCTTTAATCTGTTCTTTCCCTATTTTGACTTACTCAAAATAATTAATATTAACAATATCTGATCACCATCAACCTTTTTAGTGAAGACTGAAGCAAAATAGGTATTAAACACCTCATCCTTCTTGATGTCATTAGTTATTAGCTCTCCTTCCCTGATAAATGGAGGACCTACATTTTCCTTAAGACTTTTTGATGCTCCTAATGTATTATAGAACCTCTTCTTATTGCCTTTTATGTCCCTTGCTGGGTTTAACTGATTTTGTCCCTTAACCTTTCTGATTTTGTCCATGTTTCCACTTTTCATAGATTTCTTTTTGATTTTCAAGTCACTAAAGAGTTCCTCATGGAGACATATTGGCCCCTTACTGTTCTTCCTATTTTTCCTTCACACTGGGATAGTTTGCAGTTGTGCCTTTGATATTGTCTCCTTGAGAAACTGCCAGGTCTCCTGAACTCCTTTTTCCCTTCAATTTTCTTCCTGTGGGACCTTACCTACCAGTTTTCTGAGTTTGTTAAAGTCTGCTTTTTTGAAGTCATTCTCCTTATTCTGCAGCTCTCACTTTTTTCCCCTTTCCTTAAAGTCATTAAATCTATCATATCATGATCACTTTCACCCAAATTGCTTTCCACCTTCAGATTCGCAACCAATTCCTCCTTATTGGTCAAGCCCAGTATTCTAATAAAGAAAAGCTAACACCTACCTACTAGGAAGCAAGGGAGAGATTGATATTATGTGTGTTTTTAATTCTTAGGGAGGGAAGATACTACAAAGATAGGCACCATGCCAAAATTTAGATATAGAGAACTCCTATGAATATTTAACTCAGTTATGTTTAATCCTTCCCCCCCCCCTTTTTCTCAACGCTCTCTTCCCCCTTACTTCCCTTTAAAGAAAGGAATTTGAATGTTAAAAAACCCTTAATACATTGTTAAGGTTGCATAATTGAAAAACAAGTCAAGAAAAGCAAATAAGTTTTTGCAGCAATCTAAACTCTGCCAAGTTGCATGTATAGCATATAATGTGTTCATTTGTTTTTCTTATAAGTAATATCATCTAATATTTAAATTAACATGCTATTTATTAATAATGAAGTATTTATACTGTGGTAGTGCCTACGAATCCCAGTCAAGATTCATTATGTTAGGCCAGGTATACCATAAAACACACTTGATGTGCAAGCTAACATTGTAGTGTGATCTTTGCATTAGGTCCTCAGCTGGTGTAAATCAGTCTTGCTTGGTACAATAGAACTGTGCTGATTTCCACTGGTTTAGCATTTGGCCCTTTAACTTTTTCAGTTCTTTTCACTTTTTATTATTTTTAATTGTGCAACTCTAACAGTGAATTAACATAACTTTCTGCATTCAGCATATTCATAGGTTAAAAGTGTGTGTGTGTATATGTATGTAGGTGTAAAAAGAAATGGAACATAAAAGTAAGGTGCTATGACACAGGACTATACAGCCCTTGATGCATGTGCACCACGGGACCTTTTAGAAGGGTTTCACTTCCACACATTTCCAGTTCCCCTTCCTAATCTGCTCCTAAATCTTCATAAGTAGATTTATGAACAATTCTACCTTTAGAAGAACTCCAGAAAATAAAAAAACAACAACCCTTCCTTAACAGAAAAAAACCTTATGTTTTTTCTTTTCCTATTAGTTCACAGAAGTTGATGATGATGACTGGGATATATCATCTGTAGAAGAAGAAAATTGTTTATTAGCAAAAGACGAGAGAGGGCGGAAGGGAACTGCAGTTCAAAAGAATAATGAATCAAATACTGCATCAATGGTACATGCCTGGGGTGTTCCTAAGGCAAATATGCCTAAGGAGGAAGGTAACATATTCAAACATTTACAGTATTTGAGGGGAAAATTGGATTTAAGCACCTGCCATCGTTAAAGAAAAACTTAAGTGTAGTATAAAAATGTTTTAGTCACAATATCTAATTACAATGGAAACTAAATAACTTTTTAAAAAGTTATTTTGTCATCAGTATATAAAAAAAGATACAAAATTTATTCTAATATTCCAAGACTCTGAGTACCTTCAAGCTGCTGCCATCCTTTTTTAAAATAACCTGTCTGAAAAAATATATCTCCTTCCCCTCCCAAACGTGGAATTTCCCCCCTAAATTACCTGGTTTGAGAATAATATTAAGTCTTTGACCTCTGGCAGTTTAAGATTTATATCTTGTGACTCAGGCTGAAAAGGGAGCTTTATACCACTGGAAAGGAGAGATTCTTATCTTTCCTGTGGGGGATACAAACAATTACTTCTAGCCCTGGACAGTTCCAAGATATTGGACTTTAAAATTGTCATTTTTATGTGTAGAAAAGATACATAGATCATTTTCAGAAAGGCCTGCAGTATTAGCACTGACAGCTAGTATCATGGTCCCTACTGTAATGAGGGAAGCAGTCTTCATATATAGCTATTTATAATTTTCCTCCTGTGGGTGAAATCCTGGCCCCGTTGAAGTCAATAGAAGTTTTGTAATTGATTTCAGTGGGGCCTTATTTCACCCTGTGTGTCAGTTGGAAGGAAAATAATGCTGAATTATGATTGATTGTAATTTAGTTTTATCATCTAATTCATTTTTTTTATTTATTTTGTTAACAGGATTTCATGATGCTGATACAACAAGCACCTTAAAAAGCAGTTTAGTCACTGTAACTGATTGGAGTGACTCTTCAGATATATAACTGTTCAATTCAAAATGGCAGACATTTCTGTTAGATCATAATACAGAGTTAAAGACCCTGTCTAAAAGATTCTGACTCCTATTCATTTTTTTCAATTGTACATTAATAACAAGGAAGATTGTTTACAAAACGCTTGTGTCTTTTGACCTTGAGCAGTTTACAAGGGTATTTACACACATGTAATTAGCCCCTCAGTATTTAGAAACTTGGGGTGAAATCCTGGCCGAATTGAAGTCAGTGGCAAAACTCCCACGAACTTCACTGGGGCCAGGATTTCTCCCTGTTGTTTCTTTGTAAGACTGAAACCAGTTTCTAAAAAAGCCCAGAAGCATTGACGTTTCCTGCAGAATGTTACTTATCAGTATTTTTAAAGCCTTTTAAAAAAATGTATAATATTTTTTATATTTTATCCTGAATTTTATATAAAAATGTGAACATTTTAAATAAACTTTTTCTTTGTATTAAAATGTTAACATTTCCCAGCATGATTTAAAGTAAGTGTCAGAGGCTGAAAAATGGTATAGTTTACAAATTTGTTGGTGTATGCCTTGAAACTTAATACTGGGAAAGTGTTTCTGCTTTACTTATTAGAATAGGTTTTAATGTGTATTCATATAAAACTTCAAATTATAAAAATATAGCTAGACAACTTGAATGGGAACAAGAAAGGTACAGATGTAGTATTGAACACTTATTTGTTTTTTTTTTGTTTTTGTTTTTATATTCAATAAACTTTTTCTCTTGCAGTTGCATTCATTTCTCAAGGTAGCTGCCTTCATAAACAAAGACTTAGCTGCTTTTGAATTTAAATAGTAATAAAACACTAAATTTAAAAAGCTTGAGTGATCAGTCCTGTATTTTTAGATGTGTCCTATTTTTTTATGTAATTACAATGTAATACAAGCTACTCTTTTTCTATTATGTTGAGTTTTTAAAAACTAGGATTATTGAGGATATATTGTATATATTTATCCTCTTGCCCCCAAAAATTGGTTCACTGAAACCCTGAGGGCCTTCAATTTTTGTTGTTGGTGGTGACTTCATCTTTGAGAATCAATACATCTCAATAAGTCAGTGGTCCCCAAACTGTGGGGCGCGCCACCTAAAGAGACGCAGGGGAATGTTCAAGGGGGTGGAGCAGGGCCCGGGCCAGCTCCCACGGAGGGCAGGGAGGGAGCACCACCCAGTCCCGCTCTGCCCACAGCCCGGTCCCAGCCTCAGTCCCCTTTCCCCCATTTCCCCCTTCCCCCAGGTCGCAGACCAGCTCCCAGGAGGTGGCGCAGACAGGGGCAAGGGGGCACGATATGAAAAGTTTGCAGACCACTGCACTAAGTAGTGAGTGATTTATCCTACACCCGGTCCTGCTCCTATTTAAGTCAATGGGAATTTTGTTATTGACTTCGGTGGCAGTAGGCTGGGGCTCCATCTTCCTTGGGGTTGCACAGGGAGAAAATCAGGACAGACTTGGCTCCATTGCTGGAATAATCATTTAAAGGCACTTCTAAATGTGCACCTAACACTGCAGACACTTCCTTATGAGTCTGTAGTCATGTGCTCTGTAGTCATGTCAGTTCCATTTGCTTCAGTAGAGCTTTTTAACGAGAATAAGCCCTAACCTGAATAAAGGACTGCGGGAGTGGCCCCGATGTCAGGAAGAACATCTTATAGGTAAGCTTAACATGAAATAAGATCATTGTGGATTGAATGTGAACTGCACAGCTGAAACTAATGCCTACCTACTTTGATATGAAAAAAAAGCCTTGGAGAAAAAAGGAAAATACAAATGGGTCCAACTGATTTAGATCAGATTTAGAATTTGGACCATGGCCATTCTGCCTGTCCAAACCGCAAGAAAGGTATGGGTTTGATTTTTGAAGAAGAAACTATAATTCATTATAGGTAAGACTACGTTTTAGTCACAGGTATTTTTAGTAAAAGTCACGGGCAGTAAACAAAAATTCATGTCCCGTGACCTGTCCATGACTTTTACTATATATCCCTGACTAAAACTTGGGGGGGAAGTGCAGCCTTGGGGGCACAGAAGGTGCTGTGTGGGGAGGGGGGATGCCATGGCTGTTCGTGGGGGGGGGAGTCATGGTCTGGGAGGGCTTTGGGGGGGGCTGAGGCAGGCTCCCTACCAGCCTCCTGGGAAGCGGTGACCCTAGCTTCACATGCTGCCTCCGCTCTGCCCCAAGCCCTGGTTCTGCAGCTCCCATTGGTTGGGAACCACAGCCAATGGGAGCTGCAGGGGTGGGTCATGCGGACAGAGGCAGCACGTGGAGCTAGGAGCTGAGGGAGGGAAGTTCCTGTTGCCTTTCTGGGGATCCCCCTCAGGTAAGCACTGCCCTGCGCCCCACCCCTGAGCCCTCCCCACACACACACCCAAACTCCTGCTGCTGGGTAGTAGGAAGGCCCAAGACTGCCCCAGCAGCAGCCGGTGCACCTGGCCGGGAGCTGCCTGAGCTGCTCAGGCGGCCCTCGGGCCAGGCGCACCATCCAACTGCAGAAGTCACGGAATCCGTGACCTCCATGACAAACATGGAGCTTTAATTATAGGGCATATGTCCCAAAGGTGTGCTGTGGTCATTCATAATCTCTTATTAGATAAATCTGACTTATTGAATCATCATACAGATAACTGTTTGAAAATTGTCACCGTTCCAAGTGGAAAGAAAGACAATGCTGCTCACTCTCTCCCTGTTACCTGAGATCTTAAAAATGTTTGCCTAACTAATTCAAGATCATCCAGCAGGGCTGCCACACGTCAAATAATTACATGTGACATTCATGCATTCGGCGGCCCTCTCACGCATTCCGACTGCCATCCTGGAATCTCCTGCAAAGTAGTCGGCAGGCGTTGGCCAAGATTTTTCCTGTAATCACTTCTAGTGGCTGCTGGAGGCCATTCTGGTGCCAGGTGGTTGCTGGAACCTAGCCAGTCTGCAGGAGGAGTAAGCAACTGGCAGAACAAATGGCTTGCTAGCAGCTGCAATAAGGAACAAAAGGGGACCAGAGACAAGCAGAGGGAGGGGCAGGTGAGGTAGTGGTAGGCTGGAGGCGGGATGGCGGCAGGCTCAGAGGATACAAGTTGAAGTGGGGAAAAGCAGAATGGAGGCGCTTGTCCCAGCCCTCCACCCAAATCCCCAAGATCTCAGGTGCTGTCACTCTGCCCCCCAAAATTTCCTTTCAAGTTGCCTTAAACTCAACACATCCCTCTCCCACAGTCTGCCCCGACTCCCTCCAATATCCTGGACACAGCTCTCTTCTCTAGGCTCCCTAGTCAGCCCTGGTTCCCCCAGCCCCTAAACTCTTGCTCTACCTAACTGTTTCCCTCTCTTGCTTCTGTGGGATGTGAATAATTGGCTCTTGCCTCCCTCCACACCTGTTCCTCTGTTCACTGGCACCCTAAGGGAGAAATAAGGACCTGATTTTCAGAGCTGCTGATCACCTCAGCCCCTGTTGACTTCAACTGGACTTGCAAGGTGCTTAGCACTTCTGAAAATCAGGCTCTAAGTGACTGTTTCTCACTGGTGAAAAATTTCACATAGGGAGCTGCACAAAACTTGACTTCTGCCTCCAAATACTAAACCTATTTTGGAACCTGCTCCTATACTGCTGCTGTGGTGTACTGCATTAGATACTGTGCATTTGATATCATACAAATAAAGTAGGTGACATACTGTTATCTGTAAATATCCTATTTATTTTTTGTAGAAAGCAAAAACAGCAAGTGATTTACAGATACATAATTTATATATAACACCAACATAAATCTTAAAATATTGTATAAGAAAATTTACATCAATATGTAAAATGCTGCAAGTTAATATTTTAAAAATTCATTGTCCTGGTGGTGATTATGCTGGTACTCATCTGGAAATCACTCTGTGAATGAACTGTACAAACTGATTTGAAAACTGGCTTTGTATCTTAGAACAGTACAATTAAACATAAGCATTCTTGTCAAAGTGCTTTGGAGGGCCTTTTGGTGATTTAAAATCTGCTGCACTATTTTGGACCTTTGTCCTAGAAGACATCACAGATGTGGCTCCATTGTATGTGTACCCCATTCTGAAAGACAAAAAAATATCCATTTACAGCTCATTCTATGAACAGGTAACAATTATATGTTTGTGTGTAAAAAATATTCAAACTAGGAAAAATGTGCTTTCTCCCAGCAAAAACCAGACCTATTATCAATTTCACTTTGCCACCTCTCACCAGTAGAACAGGATCAATCAAGACCAACACCTCAGTGGCTATGCATTAAAACATTCTGTTTAGGGCAGCAGAGACTCCTGCTCCCTAACTTAAATCTCATCTGTTTCCATCTAATCTACTACCTTTCATAGTTCCCCTCCATCATCTTCCTCTTCTTCAGTCTACATCCCTATTAATGTATACATCAGGGGTCGGCAACCTTCGGCATGCGGTCCATCAGGGTAATCTGATTGCGGGCTGCGAGCCATTTTCCTGACATTGACTGTCTGCAGGCACGGTGGACCGCTTCCCGCAGCTCCCATTGTCCAGGAACAGCGAACTGTGGCCAGTGAGAGCTGCGGGGGGCCCGTGCCTGCAGACAATCAACGTCCGGAAAATGTCTTGCAGCCCGCCAGCAGATTACCCTGATGGGCTGCGTGCCGAAGGTTGCCAACCCCTGGTGTACATTGTCTAACAGTCAAGTAATTTAAGGTTACTTCCATTATGAAGGGGCAACATGTATCTGTTCAGAATACCCATATGGTATGTTGGCTATACTATGCAACTGATTGCTTTTCTATCAGTTTCTGACACATGGTAGCAACTTTATAAGTACATGCAATCTGAAACAATGGTTTTCCTGAATGTTGGTTATGACTTCTTAAAAAGAAAAACATTAACTTTAAATTCTATTATTTTCTTTTTTTCACACAATTCTTTTCAAAAGCTGGTTGTAGAATTGTTTTGGAAGCATAATCAAACTCCAGCTGTATAGCTTACCTTTCTATATGTTTAATAATCACAAATTTGCTAGTATATTGATTTATTTCAATAAAATAAGTGCAATCACTTAGGTTCTGTACCTTGGGGATTTACTGTTTCCAGCTATTGAGAAGCAGAATATACTGCCACCAATTATGCAAAGTGATGCTCCAGCCCATCCAATGAATAAAGCTGCTCCTAATTCATACCTGCAGGAAAGTCATAAATATGTTAATAAATTGTTTGCTTGGGATATGTTCTGAATTTAACAGTGTGTGTGTGTGACATACAAACAAGCTAAACAAATTAACGTATTTTGCTAAATAACTTTCAATACATAACACAGATATAATTGCAAAATGAACAACAAACTAACCACAAATACCATTTCTCTTCTCATGTATTTTCCTTTTACTCAGTGAATGAATGCTGATCCTAAGGCTCAGATGTGTCTCTCTGCAACACTTTTCAGCCTGCACAGCCAGCCTGAGAGCGCCTCGCCCAGGTAGGTCTCTCTAGACCAGCATTGCTCAATGACCAGTCCATGGACTGTTGCCAGTCCCTGAGACCTTTCTGACACAGTTTAGGAAAGCAGCAAGCCAGTCCCTGGTATCAAAAAGGTTGAGAAACACTGCTTTAGACTACATGAGTCTGAGTGACAAGAGTTCTGCTCCACACCATAGTCGCCAATGTAAGCCCTAAGCCCAGGCTTCTCTCTGATTTCAGATGCTCCGTGCTTCCCTAGCTTTGGCCCATATATCTAGGGTAGTTTCTATCCCTCCCCTACTAATGTGGATTTGTCCCCTGCTGTGAGGAAGGCTGCTGCCCTGCCTCCTATAGTGGGATGTGGCTTTCAGTGAGGTCAGGAAGAAAGGAACTGCCAAATAGACCATCCTGGTGTGGGTCAATAGAGTGTCCATGACAATGCTAATTGACTCGAGGTGCAGCTGGACCATGGTCGGAGACAGCTGGTAGGCAAGGGAGATGTTGTGGATATGATTTACCCCACATCCAGGGTGATGTGCGCCTGTATCCCATGAGGGGCGTAGAATTTGAGATAAGGGGGCGTGTCTGGATAGTAGGGGTTGGTGGTCTCACAGACCCTCATGTACCCAGCTATCCTGGAGCAGGATCTGGAGGAATTCAGGGAGATTGTAAAATTCAGGGAAGAAGAAGGTCATCAGGGGAAGGACCCAGACTCTCCAGAGGCAGGGAACCTGGATCAAGGAAGTGTTGCCCGAGGGTTTTAAAGGAACAGCTAAAAGAAGACAGGAGAATCTTTCCCCTCTTCTAGTAGTTCTGAATAACTATATTTATACCTCTGAAGTCTCAGAACTGGGGGTAGCACTTCTAATCTACTGCTCGTCCTCCCCTTCCCTATTTCTCAGTCCAAGGCTGGCCTCTTCATTAAGATGATCTGGCTCAGAAAGGCTGCAGGCTCAGATGTCTCCTCATCCCTTCCCAGCTGTTACTTCTGCTTCCCCACCAGGCTCAGGGTGAACGTTATAGCTTCTAAATCATCCATTGGAAGCCCTAAAACCTACATCCCAACCTCAAAGCTCAGCACAGGGAATAGGGACCCTCCCTCCCCACCCCCGCCAATAGTGCTGTGGTATCCGGATTGTATGTTCAAGAAGTCTGTGTGAGAAGCTTATAGTCAATCTGCATTGATGAATAGGGCAGTTCAATAGAAACCCCTGTTTGATGTGAAGCAGAGAAAAGATTTTTGCTTTAATTCTGAACACTATTTCTATGTCAACAATGCCTACTTTAATATGAAGTGAAACATACTGCTGAAAATATCCTTAAACTGTTCTGTGAAGCTCCTGAATGTTTTCATAAATGTGTTATTATTATGATAGTGTAACCCACATACCTCCTGGGTGTGGCATTGAGATCACTTCGAGATTAATGAGTCTGCTATAGCTTTAGCTAAGGGCCATGTGGCTTTCCACTCATGCAGTAGAGGCTTATGCATTTAGCTCCAGAGGAGCCATGTTCAATCCCACCTGCTGATGACCAGGGTCTGTTGGTGTTACAGTAGCACCTAAGAATGCTAATCAAAACTCAGATTATGTAAGGTACAGCACAGATCCATAACACAGAAGAATGTCAGCACTAATGTTCTTACCAGATTTATTGAAACGTGTAAGTTGTTACGAAAGAAAACTACAGCAGTAGTAGTTCAAAATGGAAAGTGGCCAGGTGGCATATCTAAATTCACCCACCTTTTTGTTTGTTTTTTGTACCACATGTAATTGTTCCTCATTAAGTTATTGTCTAATGCTTTGCTGGTTTCATATTTGTGGGTTTTATTGCTGCATTTGGTAATCCCTTCCCTTGTTTGTAAAGATGTTTTTCTTAAGTCTCCCTTGTGTTGGAACGGAAATGTGTAAATAGCACTGTGCACGCAAGGCCATCTGAACCTCCGCATGCTTTAAAGTTAAAGGGGCCAGCGCAGGACCCAGAGAAACATTTCTGAGTTTCAGTGCTGAAGATTGAGAACTGGGAAAGACAAGTTATCCAGACCCTGAAATACCACGGCATGGTGGTCCTTCCTTGTCTTTCCCCCTGCAAAAATGGTGGAAGAGGAGCCAACCTTCCCTTGAAGAGCTGGGAGGCAAGAGCAGGCCATCAGCAGATAAGACTGAGGATGAAGGAATGGTTAGACCTTCCATATCTCCCTTTCATCATCCTCGTATTATTGCTTCTCTCCTTCCTCCCATTAAGTATAAAGCTGATTGTAGAAATGTCACATTATATCCAAATTTCAACAGCAACAGTGCAACCCAGAATTGACACCTATAGTAAGAACTCGTTTACTTGATAAAATATTCTGTATGATGGAAAAGACACTCGAAACCAATGTAATATGCACCAGTACAATTATACTCCTCATCTTATAGCACTCATATTAAAAAGGAATGCCAGACACACTTTCTGTAATATCCATATCATTAACCATCCAGTAAAAAGAGAAAACTTATTCAAGACTTCAAGATAGTTAAATACATTTCTTGATATCTTGTTTAAATATTTCTAAACAATGATAAAACCTTAATGAAAATCTAAAATGGGGTTCAAAACTAAATCAGTACTTTAAAATTCAGACACATATTGCTTTAGTTGTTTTGTACAATTAAGATGCTGACTACAGACCCCCACAATCCAACAACATATCAGGTCTAGAATTGGAAATATGTGCTTTAATAAATCTGACACCACCACTTTGGGGGTTTAATATCTTTGGTCTGTCTCATCACCATTAAAAGAGCTGATAGATGCTAAACGTTTTATGAATGATGTCCTAAGTTTTGACAGTTGTCCCATCCTGGCCTCTACCCAGTGGCTACTGAAAGCATCTGGGCTAAGAAGCTACCAGGATGATAGCCCCGATAAGGCACCACCCACAGGAGCTCTGATTGGAGGATTGTCCAGCTCCACTGATTGGTCCAACTACACTATTTAAACCAGAAGGAGGAACAGGAAGTTTGTCTGAGGCTGCAACAAGGTGATTGTGATTCTGATTGTGGCTGTATTGGACCGTGCTTCCTACATCCAACCCTGTTCCTGATTCCCGCTCTGCTCCTGCCTTTGCCCCTGTTTCCACCGTGCTTCTGCTCTGTGCTTGATCCTTGCCTATCCTCCTGCCTCAGTTACGAGTCCTGGCTCTGACTCTGGCTTGACCGTTGGCTTTGGTATTTGACATCTGACCTCTGCTCTGATCCTCAGCTTCGATTCCCGGTTCGATCTCTGGCTTGACCCCTGGCTCTGGTAACTAGCAGTTGATTATGGTGCTGACCCTTAGCTTCATTCCTCAACCTGGATGCCTGCTCCGCCCACTAGACCTGACTCGTGCCCTGACTACTTGGCAAGACTGCCTACATTCCAGTCCATAACATTATGACTGTGCATCACTTTAAGTTCAGGGATAGAGCAGTTGCTTTTCCTGCTCTCCTCTAAGATTTTTCAATCCATATAGTTTGTCTGTATGTGGTAATTTCTTTTATTGATATCTTCCTGCACTTTTGCCCAAAAGTAGAATAGAACTTTTTCTCCCCCACATTGAACTAAAAAGATAGTTTCTTTTCTGGCCAAGGGGTGGCACAATAGTGCAATGTGGCTTTATACCAATGATTTTAGTCTCCTCACTAATGTTCTCTGATATTTCTATTTAATCCTCATCTCTAGTTACAAAATGCATTTTCCCAAAATTCTTTCGCTACGTCTCTACAAAAGAAGAGCTCTTTTGACTTACACCAGTATTCGGTATTAAATCATTCCTGCCTAATTTTCAATGTCATTTATCTTCCTCCTATTTGAAATTAGTTGGAAAAGAAAAATCTACCATATCAACCTCTATACAGTACAATTAATTTTATCTAATCCCAATTTTGCAGTGCTTAAGTAATCAACCTCAAAGCTTGCCATCCGAACTCCATTATGTACCATATTAAAACCCATTACATACCTTGTTGCCTCTTGAAAATTTTGAAAACACTTTCTTTACAAACAGGTCTCAATATTTTTGGTTTTCCTTCCTTTTGTTTTGTTGTTAAGAATATTTAAATGAAATAGGATCTTTGTTCTTTAGAAATTAAACTAGCTGGCTTCGTAAGGGCCCAATCCAACTTCCACTGAAATCAATGGCAGTCTTTCAAGTGACTTCAAGGAGAGCTTGATCAGGCCCTAATACCATATAAACTTCATACAGTTTGCTGAGAAATTGGTGAAGAACAATTCAGAGAAGTGCAATAAAGTGTTTAAGGGGCTGGAAGCACTGACTTTTTGCAGAAAAACTAAAAGAATGAAAAAGGTAGAGCTAAACAACTACAGTAAATTGTGTCATGAACTGAAAACCATCCACAAGTGTTCAAATGTGATACACTAAACAAGAGAGATTTAATGTAATCAAGAAGGTAGGACTAGGTAATATAGGATTAAATTAAGCAAAGAAAAATGTACCCAGATGAGGCGTGCTCCCCAGTGAACAAGCCAGAATCTTTAGCCAGGTTCTTTGAATGTTAATCTGGTTGTGAGTAAATAATAAATGTATGGTGTAGTAGGTTAATGTTTTATTATCTTTGCCTTAAGCAGTTTCAAAGAAAAAAGCGGAGGGGAAGGAACATAATACTTTCACCTTTTTAATAAAATAATTTTAATTAAAAAAGAAATTGAGAAATAGATTCAAATTAATAAACTAAGGTTCAATTAAAGGCAAATGCAAATATGGTTGGTACAGAAAGAAATAATTAAATTCAGAACTATGTAATGGGGAATGATTCTTGGAACAGTAGGACTTAAAAGAAAGATCTGAATTGTATAAACTGACAGAATCAACAAAGCAATGCTTTTGGAAAAAAGGCAAAAGCTGCGCTGGGCTGTAATAGCGACGTGAAAACAATCAGGCTAATTATTCTGCTTACTCATTACTGACTTACTCTTGGAATAGTGCATTGAAGCTGAGCACCACATTTTAAAAAAAATAGGTAAATTGGAGAGAGCTCAGAGGAGAGCATCAAACATGATACAAGGTTTGAAAAATAAGACCTGTGAGGAAAGGTTAAGAATATGGTGCATAATTAGTACAGAGAAAAGGCGGCTAAGGGGAGACAACTCTATAAAAATGAAAAGTGAAGTTGTACCGAGGATTCAGATAAGCTATTCTCCTTAGTCAATAAGAATAGCTAAAGATATAGAACTTAAACTGCAGCAAGGACTGTTTGGTGTAAACATTAGAAAAATCAGCTATGGAAACATCATTATTACAGATATAGTGGGAGATCCATCTATTGGAGATGGCTTAGGAAAAGTTCAATCAACGTTGCCCATGCGCAGGTTGCTGTCCCATTCTGCTCCAAACAGTCTACACGTGCCCTAGAAGGTCAGACTTTTACCCTCTTTTAGAGTTTGACTTCATTGGTAATGCAAATAATCACATGATCAGAACATAACACTCAGCATGAGGTTTCTCCCTAAGCAAGGCTGTTCCTAGGGTTTCCTGCAGGACCTTCGTGTTTCTGCCACTAATTCTCTCTGACCAGAGATTTGTTCCCACCTCTCTATGCTGCTGGAAGTAACAAGCTGTATCTGCCACAATAAATCAGCAGAAGGTACCCGGCAGCTTTATGCAGATTTCTGTTTCCTACTATCAAGATGGGTCAACACAGTCCCTGCATCTCTGTATGGAGTTGTTATGAACCCTGCTACGCTGTTATTCTGCTGAAGTGCAGAAGAATAGAGTGAGACTCTTCCAGTTCAAATTATGTTGCTTATTCCTCACCTGGTGTCATTATTTTTAGTTAATGGTATCACAGTCCTCCCCACAGCACCAACTGTGTTGTCACCAACAGAACCTTACAACTTCAGGGGAGGAATATGTAGCAGGAGTTGGTGAATTCCTAAGCAACAGAGTTTTTCTTTGAGTGCTTGCTCATGTCAATTTCAATCGGGTGTGTGTGCGCTGCATGCATGGCAGCCAGAAAACTTTTCCCCTAGCAGTATCTGTCGGGTTGGCCTGGGCACTTCATGGGGTCGCGCTGTCATGGCGCTCAATAAAAAGCCCTGCCGACCCACCACCCCCTTAGTTCTGTCTTACTGCCAGTGACGGTTAGCTGGAACATTCGTTCTCTTGCTTCAGCAAGCTTCCCCACTTTTAGCAGTGAACTTTTTCCTGTTCTGCATATAGTTAGCAGTTAGTATTAATTTGTTGTCTATAGGTTTAGTTCGGGGTACCTCCTCTCCCCCGTTCTCTCCTGGCATCAGAGCATGCCTGGGTCCCCAGGTTTTAAAGCCTGTGAGGACTGTGGCAAGTCTATGCTCAAGAGTGACCCACACACTTTGTGTTTGAAGTGTCTGGGAGAGAGTCATCTCAAGGACCGCTAGGCCACAACCTCCGCCGTGGTTTTGGCTCCTGGCAGAGGAACAGAAACTCCAGAAAGAGACCTAACCCTTCTTCAGGCCAGGGCTCTGGCCAGTCGAAGCCATCCTCTGGCCAAAACCAGGTCTTTTGAAGGCGCGCTCGAGGATGGCGCACCAGTACGAACACTGGATCCTCCCCACCTTACCTTCTTGTGCCGACCATCCCCTTTCTACCCTGCATGGGCCCATATTACATCGGACCGTTGGGTGCTCGGCACTGTAAAAAGGGAATACTCCCTCCAATTCTCATCCCTCCCACCCCCCTTCCCTGTCTCTCTTCAGGGACTCTTCTCACGAGCAACTCCGCATACAGGAGGTGCACTCGCTCTTATCACTGGGGGCAGTGGAAGAGGTTCCTCAGGAGCTAAGGGGCAAGGGCTTCTATTCCCGATATTTCCTAATACCGAAAGCCAAGAGCAGGCTCAGGCCTATCCTAGACCTGCAAGATCTCAACAAGTTCATGAAGAAACTGAAGTTTTGCATAGTCTCCTTGGCCTCCATCATCCCTTCCTTGGATCCAGGGGACTGGTATGCCACCCTCGATCTAAAATACGCTTATTTTTGCAATCACTCCGTCCCACAGGAGTTTGTGGTAAACCACATTCATTACCAGTTCACAGTCCTCCCGTTCAGCCTCTCAGCGGCACCTCAAGTGTTTACCAAATGCATGGCGGTCGTGGCCCCTTTCCTGAGCAGGTGACAGGTACGGGAGTTTCCGTACCTCGATGACTGGCTGATCAAGGGCCGCTCCAGAGAGCAAGTGGAGGTGTAAGTCGGGTTCATAGCAGCGACCTTCAATGAACTGGGCCTTCTCCTGAACATGCAGAAATCAACTTTATCCCCAGTTCAGCGGATAATTTCTATTGTCAGTACTAGACTCGACGCAGGCCAGGGCATGCCTCCCGGAATCGTGGTTCCAGGCCCTGGGCAACATTATTTGAACCCTCAGGCAGTTCCCTACCACAACTGCAAGGAATTGCCTGAAGCTTCTGGGACACATGGCCGCTTGTACCTATGTGGTACAGCATGTCAGCTCACACTCCGGCTGCTCCAATTGTGGCTAGCCTCAGTGTATCGTCCGGTTCAGGACAGTCTGGACAAGGTCGTCACCCTGCCTCGTCTGACCCTCGACTCCCTCCTGTGGTGGTGGGTGTGTGCAGGAGTTCCCTTCGCCAGACCTCAGCAATCCCTCTCGTTGGTGACGGGCGCCTCAGAGTTCGGGTGGGGTGCATATCTGGGAGACCTCAGGACACAAGGTCTTTGGTCTCGGGCAGAGCGCATTCACCACATCAACATCAGAGAGCTGAGAGTGGTACGCCTGGCATGCCAGACCTTCCAAGTTCAGCTTGCAGGGAAATGTGTATCGGTTATGACAGACAACACCACAGCGATGTTTTATATAAATGAACGGGGGGTGCATGCTATTCTCCCTTTTGCCAGGAAGTCCTTTAGCTGTGGGACTTCTGTGTAGCTCATTCGATACACCTGGAAGGATTGTAACTCCCCGGAGTACAGAACGAGTTGGCGGACTATCTCAGCAGGTTGTTCCATGGCCATGAGTGGTCCCTGAGCCCGGACATCACGAACTTCAACTTCCAACAGTGGGGGTTTCCTCAGATAGACTTGTTTGCCACATGGCACAACAGGAAGTACCAGCAGTTTTGTTCCTTCCTGAATCACAGGCTGGGCTCCATCACAGATGTGTTCCTCCTTCCTGGGGAGGGCCACCTCTTGTACGCATTCCCTCCCATCCCTCTTGTTCACATCCCTCAAAGGTCGGAGGGACAAGGCCTCAGTGATATTGATAGCTTCAGCCTGGCCCTGTCAACGACATGTCTGTGGAAGCCCAATCACCTTGCTGTTCTTCTCAGACTTGATAACACAGAATCACGGCCGTCTCCAGCACCCGAACCTCGAGTCACTGCATCTCATGGCATGGAAACTCCATGGCTGAACCCAAGGGAGTTCGCTTGTTCAGATCTGGTCAGGAAAGTCCTCCTGGGCAGTAGGAAACCCTCCACCAGGGCTACCTACTTGGTCAAATGGAAGAGATTTTCAGTCTGGTTGGCGCAACACCATCCATCTACGATGCTTTTGTCCATACCCCTTATAGTGGACTATCTTCTCCACCGTCGTTAGCAGCAGGGGTTGTCCATGTCGTCAGTAAGGATTCACTTGGCTGCCATTTCTGCCTTCCATCCAGATGCAGAGGCCCAGTCAGTCTTTGCCAACCCTATGGTCAGGTGCTCGACAGGCTATATTGCACGTCCGACAGCCGGTCCTGGCATGGAATCTCAACCTGGTCCTTTCCAGGCTAGCGGGATCACCTTTCGAACTGCTGGTGACATGCTCCCAGCTGTACCTCTCATACAAGGTGGTGTTTCTAGTAGCAATAACTTCAGCCAGAAGGGTGTCTGAACTCAGGGCCTTAACATCGGAGCCTCCTTACACTGAGTTCTATAAGGACAAGGTTCAGCTCAGGGCACATCCAGATTTCCTCCCTAAGGTTGTCTCCCAATTTCACATCAACCAGGACATCTTCCTCCAAATTTTCTATTCTAAGCTGCACTCAGGTGGCAAGGAACAGAGACTTCACTCATTGGACATTCACAAGACATTAGCCTTTTACACTGAAAGAATGAAGTCATTCCAGAAGTCAATTTAACTGTTTGTGGCCATGGCAGACAGGACGAAGGGGCTTCCAGCCTCTTCTGAAAGGATTTTGTCGTGGATCACATCCTGCATCCTGGAGAGTGCTACAACCTGGCAGAAGTGCCTGCCCCTCTGCTCACAGTGCACTCCATCAGGGCGTAGGCATTGTCAGCAGCGTTCCTGGCGCAGGTTCCGACACAGGAAATATGCAGAGTGGCAATGTGGTTCTCCATACATACTTTCACATCGCATTACCCAATCACCGAGCAGGCCAGAGACAATGCAGTCTTTGGTAGAGCGGTGCTCCAATCAGTGGATATTTGAACTCTGACCCCGCCTCCAGAATTTAGGTTTGGGAATCACCTGATTGGAATTGACATGAACAAGCACTCGAAGAAGAAAAAACGGTTACTTACCTTCTCATAATTGTTCTTCGAGATGTGTTGCTCATGTCCATTCCAATACCCACCCACCTACCCCTCTGTCAGAGTAGCCGGCAAGAAGGAACTGAGGGGGTGGCGGGTCAGCAGGAGGGCTCTTTATTGAGCGCCATGAAGAGACAACTCCAGGTGGCACCCAGGCTGATCTGACAGGTACTGCTAGGGGAAAGTTTTCCAGCTGCCGTGCACTCGGCATGTGCACACCTGATTGGAATGGACACGAACAACACATCTCGAAGAACAGCAGTTACGGGAAGGTGAGTAACCATTTTTTCCTGTTTGTGTGCAATAGCCCTAATATCAAAAAGGAATGGAAGTGAAATATAGAAAATGCTGTCTAAACTGAGATCCAATGCCAATTTTCCACGAGTCAGCAGTGTAAGCAGGTGGCGTCAGCAGCAACAAAGGGCGGGTTCAATCTCTAGGGTTCCTCTTAACAATAGAAAAAAGAACCAGCTCAAGCCCCCACCCAGTAATCTGGGAAAATTAAACACTACCCCGGGCACCTCTAACAGGCAATACTTCCCCTCTCACAAACACTGAGTCTGTGTATAGCAAAAAAAGCCAAGCCAACCCAACCCAAACCAAAAACACCTTTTAATAAAAAGGGAAAATTAAGCTAGCATTAATTTGGGAAAACACCACAACCAGAATTCCCAAGCATATGACGAAGAGCAAACACTCACCCCAGAGTACATTGGGCAGTGCCTTTGCCTCAGTTTCTCACCTTGTGGCATGAAAGTCTGTCCAACAAGTTTTCCTTTAACACACCACTCCCCCCCCCCTCTCTACTACACCCCATTCACAGTTGCTGTCCTTGGTCAGTGAGGACCCAGAGTTCAGAGGCCCATTCACCTCCCACCCCGGGGTGGGGTGTGTCGAGCAACACCTCAGCTACTGCACCGCCACAACTGGCTCATAGTTCCTGCTGTTCACTCTGCCACTGCTGCCGCTGTTCACGCTGCCACCACCAGGATTCACTCTGCTGCCACTGCCTGCTGCTCTGTCGGCCACCCTTTGCTACTGGTGTCTCTCTGCTGCAGCATCACTTTCTGAGGTTCTGCCACTTCACCAAGCTCTCAGTGATTTCAGCTGGCAGAAACCTCCCTGCCACTGGGGAACCTCACTATTGGTGTAGGTTGTACAGTCTCTTTCACTGCAACACTGTCCCACACCAGATGTAAGGCTCAGCACCTGGTTATCAGTGACTGCAGCTCTAGTGATCAGTGAACAAAACAAAGACTCTCAACTGAGTCTAATAAACTGTGTCTTTAAACAGTGTAGAGGAGAGGGTCAAATGTTGTCTAGGACTCCTTAGGCAGAGCCCACAGTACCAGATAGGAACTGGCCCTGCCATTTCTCCCCTTCACTGGGAAGCAAGTGAGGTTCAGTTTAGGGTGACCCCCCTCAATCAGGACAGGCCAAATACAGTTCTGCTGCCCTTTACTCATACCATAAGGATAACAAATTTCATTACCCACCCACCCCCAATGTGATTTGAAACCCAACACCAGCCAAAAGTGATCATTTTGGCAAAGCAGCTCTATCAAGTTGAGCACCTAGGCAGAGTAGGTGTGTCTATGTAAACATGGTCTGCTCCTGAAGTCTTTTCCCCCAGTTCATCGCTAGATGTCAGGAGAAAGCTCATTCAGGCCCGGCTTACATCAGCAAGGCATCTGACACAATCAGGACATGGGCAGTCAGACCTAATGGTCAGAGCAGGCACCAGGAGGCAGGCAGGGTCAGTTTACCAGGAGCTTGGGGTCAGGCACTAGGTTACAGAAAGCAATCAAAGAGCGAAGTCAAGGACAAGCCAGAGTCTAGGTTCTAATCACAAACAGGGTCTGGAGCAGGCAATCTGTGCTACTGCTCAGACAGCTCCCCTTCCTGGCTTCCTGGTTTAAGTATTGGCACAGGCTAATCAGTGGACTCTGCAGGGCCACCACTCAGGTCGTGCTGGGCAGTACATCCTGCTGAGCCCAACCTCACAGGGTCCTCCTGTGGAAGCCAAGCCTAAGCCTCCACTAGTGCTGCAGAGATGTCAGCAGCCCAGAGTCTTTATGGTCCTAGGTTCCACCCCTGCAGGTTCTTACAGCCTCAAAGTGTGGTCCAACATCACTAAACCTTTCTAGCCCAGTAACCAATACACGCTTAAAGAGAAATGGAAAAAGCTTATATGCCAAGTAAATTCAGATAAATATATTTTTAATGGTTTATGGTGTGCATCGTGCTAAGAAGGTGAATAAAAAACAAAACCACTTTAAAGGTAGAAAAATAATAGGACAGCAATAAATACCAAAAAATAAAAACTTGATAGATTGAAAGCTGTCCATTAGGAGACAGATAAGCATGATACGACAGATTTTGATGGGATAGACTATAGGCACTGGAATGAAGAGGAGGAAGGCACACAGCCATCCTGTAACAGCAGAATAATAATTACTGAGGCCAAGGTATGCAAGTATATACACAGGAAAGAATTTTTAAGGAAAGAATACCAAAACCTGTTGCAGAGGGAGAGAGGGCAGTCAACTGACACACCACTCATACTCCAAAACAAGTTCATTGCTTGACCTATCCCTACTGGCTTTATTCTGGTATCCCTCTGCCTTCCCCTTTGCATGTGATGATTTGTGTGCTGACTCTTCACTTAACACAGCCTTTTCATCTTCCAGGCAACTGCTGCCAGTGGTCATGAAGCAAAATGTGCTTTAAGCTTTTTCAAAGTTTTAGCCTCAGCTGTCTTTGATCACATGGGCTAGTGGATACCAACAACGAACAGTCTACAGAAGGCCCAGTGTAATTTTTGGAAAGCTTGGTGGTAGGTCTTTCAAGTAGAACTAGAGATGTCTGTTAGTTATCTTGACAGGCATGTCCAGACAACATAAATGATTCCTACCAAACTTTCCATAAATTAAGATATCAGTCCTTAGAGGCTATTGCCAATAGGATTTTCTGGGTGGTCGTAAGGGGAAACAGGAATTCACATCTGCTTGTTATGAACAGGAGGCCATTAATAAGAAAGAGGAACTCATTCAATTGCTGGATCAAATCAGGTGTGCTTAATAAAGAGAGACGGTCACAAAGATGGTCTTTAGTCATCCTAGTCAGAAAGCCTGGCAGTCTAGCTGGAGATTCCAGCCTTGGCAAAAAGGAGTTCCTAGTCACTGAAAATGGAGCCCCGCTGCTACTGCGCTATACGTAAACTCGTGTTATATCGGGTCGCGTTATAGCGGGCTAGAGGTGTACCAATATTAACTCGTCAAGGAAAAAAAAGAACAATGAGTGGAAATTCTAGCACTGACACAGATCTCATTAAAGATCTTAAGTAAGTTAGTTAAAATAAGGAAGAGCTATTTACCAAGAAGACAGAGAATGTTCAGCATTCTTTTTGTGAAATGGAATTTAGGCTGAGAACTAGGAAGATTTCTGTTGAGTTGCTTGAAAAATCAGTGACTGCTCATGGAACTAAACTGGAAACACTGCAGAGGGTTTTTGAAATTCTTGTTTTTAAGTATGAAGTTAAAGTACAAAGGAAAATAAAACTTATGAAAAATCTATAAGACATAATTAAAGGTCAATTTTTTCAAATCTGAATGTCTAAAATGTGGCCGCTTAATCCGTACTTAGATATCTAAATATAAATTGCCTGATTTTCAAAGGTCCTAGGCACATGCAGTGCCGACTGTCTTAAATGGGAATTTTTAGATCACTTCTGATAATCAGGTCATTTATATTTAGGTGCCTTATGTCCCAGTCCTACAAAAACACACTTGTGTAACTTTAAGACCACAAATAGTCCCATTGTTTTAAAATTAAATATTAGGACTGTCAAGCATTTAAAAAAAATTAATCACAATTAATCGCATGATTAAAAAAATGAATAGTGATTAAGTGTGCAATTGCACTGTTAAACAATAATAGAATACCATTTATTTAAATATTTTTGGATGTTTTCTACATTTTCAAATATATTGATTTCAATTACAACACAGAATACAAACTGTACAGTGCTCACTTTATATTTATTTTTATTACAAGCATTTGCACTGTAAAAAAAACAGAAATAGTATTTTTCAATTTACCTAATACAAGTACTGTAGTGCAATCTCTTTATCATGAAAGTTAAACTTACAAACATAGAATTATGTACAAAAACAACTGCATTCAAAAATAAAACAATGTAAAATTTTAGAGTCTTCAAGTCCATTCAGTTCTAATTCTTGTTCAGCCAATCGCTCAGACAAGCTTGTTTATATTTTCAGGAGATAATGCTGCCTGCTTCTTATTTACAATGTCACGTGAAAGTAAGAACAGGCATACTCATGGCACTGTTGTAGCCGGCTTCACGAGATATTTATGTGCCAGATGCGCTAAAGATTCATATGTCCCTTCATGCTTCAACCACCATTCCAGGGGACATGCTGATGACAGTTTCTACTTGATAACAATCCAAAGCAGTGTGGATCGATGCATGTTCATTTTCATTATCTGAGTCAGATGCCACCAGCAGAAGGTTGATTTTCTTTTTTGGTGATTTGGGTTCTGTAGTTTCCGCATCGAAGTGTTGCTCTTTTAAGACTTCTGAAAGCATGCTCCACACCTCGTCCCTCTCAGATTTTGGAAGGCACTTCAGATTCTTCAACCTTGGATCGAGTGCTGTAGCTATCTTTAGAAATCTCACATTGATACCTTCTTTGTGTTTTGTCAGATCTGCAGTGAAAGTGTTCTTAAAACGAACAACATGTCCTGGGTAATCATCTGAGACTGCTATAACATGAAATATATGGCACAATGCGGGTAAAACAGAACAGGAGACATACAATTCTCCCCCAAGAAATTCAGTCACAAATGTAATTAACACATTATTTTTGAACGAGCATTACCAGCATGGAAGCATGTCCTCTGGAATGGTGGCTGAAGCATGATGGGGCATACAAATGTTTAGCATATCTGACACGTAAATACCTTGCAATGCCAGCTACAAAAGTGCCATTCGAACACCTGTTCTCACGTTCTGGTGACATTATAAATAAGAAGAGGGCAGCATTAACTGCTGTAAATGTAAACAAACTTGTTTGTCTTAGCGATTGGCTGAACAAGTAGTAGGACTGACTGGACTTGTAGGCTCTGAAGTTTTACATTGTTTTGTTTTTGAATGTAGTTATGTAACAAAACAAATATACACTTGTAAGTTGCACTTTCACAACAAAGAGATTGCACTACAGTACTTGTATGCAGTGAATTGAAAAATACTATTTCTTTTGTTTATCATTTTTACAGTGGAAATATTTGTAATAAAAAAATACTATACACTTTGATTTCAATTACAACCCAGAATGAAACATGTATGAAAATGTAGAAAAACATCAAAAGTATTTAATACATTTCAATTGGTATTCTATTTTTTAACAGTGCGATTAAAACTGCAATTAGTCGCGATTCATTTTTTTAATCGTGATTAATTTTTTTTAGTTAATCGCGTGAGTTAACTGCGATTAATCAACAGGCCTATTAAATATATATTATAGGATCATGGCCTAAATAAGGATTTATAAGCCAAATTTTAGGCACTCATGATTAAAAAAAATTTTCCCTGAAGAATACTTTTAGAAAATATTTGCAAGATGATTTAGAATTTAAGGTAAGGTTTTATCCCTTTGTGAAAATCATACTTTCTATGAAATGTTCATAAGAGAGCATTTCTGTTTCATCTGTTGATGAATATTGAATTATTTGCCCAATGGGTATCTCTGTCTTCTGATAAATCTTCTGAAATTTTTCTTCTGAATTAGTGACAAATATAAACATAAGAATCAGCTCAGCTAAATTGAATCACTCCTCTGCATCTGCTGTAGAACATGACTATGCCTTTAGGCAGAGAAATATGGTTGCTTTATTAGTGATATAGGAAGGCTTGACATAAGTAATTGTTTTTGTTAGTTCATTAAATTCACCAGTAAGTTTATTATGTACAATTTCCTATTTTTGATTTGAGTAATAAGAGGAAAGAAAGTTACAGACCCAACATTTCTCCTGTGTCTGGGGCTGGGAACATCTACTTTCTTTACAAACATACTTTGGTATATGTTTTAAACAATCTAAGGCATGATTTGTTTGAAAAATTCATGGGCATAAAAAAGTACTTACTTTTGTGCAATAAAAGTAGGATCAAAGAATTCAGATGTAATTCTGTTCGCATACAGGGAGCAACCAGTCATAGAGCACAACCCTAAAATGCACCAGATGAATAAATCATTGAGTGGAATCAGTATAATAATTATGGGCCTGATCCTACTGCCAGTGAAGCCATTGGGAGTTGTGCCACTGATTTCTGTGGGAGTAGGATGAGGTCTGATGTGAATTCAAATATATATTTAAAGTTAGAATTGCATATTTACCAGAAAGTATGAAAATCATCCCAGCTAAACAAGCGACTTTAGCTTTAGTCTGATCTGAGCCTCCAACTTTCGTACACTTCATCCCAACCAGTGCAAATATGGAGCCAAAGAATCCAAGGCTGACAGCAGCAATCATGAGTCCTCTGCAGGCCTGGATATAACCTGTAATCACAATGTGTAATTCTGATATTAGAATAGCATTAACTAATGGTTTTCATTGTAGTACCTTTGGTTGACTCTGCCCATGGTTGCACAGGAATAACTGTAAGCAGAATTATGGCCTGTCTTTTCTTGTGATTTAATCTCATTTTTGAGCATGGCCATACAGACTACTGCATACCACCTGCAAGATGATCAGTCCCTTCATCTTAATTAAAGTTTGATCCAAATCCCATTGAAATTAAAGGAAATACTCCCATTGAGTGCAATGGGCTTTGGATTAGGCACTAAAGCCCAGATCCACAAAGGTATTTAGGTTCCTAACTTCTACTGATTTCACTGGAAATTAGGAGCCTACCTACCTGTGAGAAGCTGGGCCAAAGACCCTGATTTAGCGAAATATTGAAGTACGTGCCTAACTTTATGCACACGAGTATTGATTTCAGTGGAACTACTTGTATGCTTTAAGTTAGGCATATGCTTAAGTACCTTGCTGAATGAGGGCCTTTCTTCAGTGGCACTTGAGGATACCCAGTACCTCAGAGAGGTAATGCCCTTAAACAGGATAAACTGAGTACTATTTTCTACCTTCTGAAAATTAATTATAGTTAGGGTGACCAGATAGCAACTATGAAAAAACGGGACCGGGGGTGGTGGGGGGGTAATAGGCGCCTATATAAGAAAAGGTCCCAAAAAACGGGACTGTCCTTATAAACATGGGACATCTGGTCACCGTAATTATAGTTGAAATACTGTGATAAACAGTACTGTAATTATGGGTGGGGCAATGCAATATTGTACAATTAAATAATCACTAAGAGATTATTCCTTATAACATATTATGGCTTTCATTTAAAATGAATATATACTTGCATTAGTTTTATTTATTTATTTCATCTTGATACCTGTGTGTGTGTGTATGTGTGTGTGTGAAAAACATTTCTGATTGTATTACTATACAATCAGAAATACATGCTATACTTTACCCATTCCCTCACAGCCTTAATAGATTTCTTAATGATAGATACCAAATAAACAGGAAACTTGTGTAAAAGTACATAATTAATGGAGTGTGCATTCATCAAAATATTTTAAAATAGTATTGGTTAGAGCTCCATGTAAAAAGTAACACACAAGAAGCCATTTGCAGTGTACACCAAGTTTTATTGATCCTACAGAACTCAGGAACTATCCTATGTATTCTTGAATACCAGCTAATGGCATTTTATCTATTAACTATTTATGTATATTACACATGAAAACACTATATTAAAAGAACATTAGTAAGATTGCAAAGTCACACACTCAAAAGTTAGGAAATGGCAGAAATTAAGTTGTCGGGGAAACCTGAATTGGGCTTTCTTGTGTGTATGGATTATGACACGGTCTTTAATTATGTGATCACATATTTTTTTCACAAGACCCTGCCTCATTTGGTGCACAGGAGAGACAATGCTCATTTAATGAACAACTATTAAATATTTTATTTTCTCCTCATTGTTCAGTGTGTAGCTCCTGGCCTTATTTACTGCACACTTTTCAAATCCTTCTCTGAAAACAGAATTATTAATTTCCTTCATAGGGTTTTCTATGGTGATCATCATTATAGTATCTGAGCACTTCACAAACAATGGATTTACTTGCACAACACCGCTGTGAGATGAGGGGATATTATTAATCCATTTTACTGCTGGGGAACTGAGGCACAGTGAGATTAATAATAAAAATATCCACTAATTTTTGGTGCCAAATTTGAGACACGTAGGCCCTGATTTTTCAGAGTACATAGCATTTATATAGCACTCAGTATGTTCAAAGCATAGCTCCCATTGACTTCAGTTGCATCTGTGAGTCCTTAGCCCTTCTGCTAATCAGACCCTAGAGACTCGTGTTGGGCACCAAGAAAATGAGGAACACACAATTAGCAACAACCTGTGAAAAGTTTGGGTTAATGACTTACTTAGCATTACATAGGAACTAAATGACAGAGTCAGAGAGAGACTCCAATTCTCTAGAGTAGAACACAACTGCCTTGATAGGGTTGACAATCCTCCAGGATTGTCCTGGAGTCTCCAGGAATTAAAGATTAATCTTTAATTAAAGATTATGTCATCTGAGAAAACCTCTAGGAATACATCCAACCAAAATTGGCAACCCTACTTGACTATGACATCATCCTTTTTCTTTCTGAAGTCCACTGACTAACTCACTACCGACTTTCCAACTTCTGAAACAAATGAGCTGGGGTCCTCGAGACAACAGCCTCTTTCAATATACTATTATGATTCAGCCCCAGAATAGGGTAGAAAAAATAGTATGTGATCATGTCATTAAAGATCATGTAATCATACATCGTAATGCGTATGCACAAAGGGGCCAAGTTGAGGTTGCATAGACAACTTTACTTCTGATATTTCCTATCTTTTGAGTGCTTGACTTTGCAATCTTAATAATGTAGTTTTAAGGCAATTAAAAAAAAAGTAAACTGAAAAAACAAATTCCATCATGTGGTATCATATTGACATGTACATGGATCATTATCAGGGTTTAGATCAACTGCACAGATCTCTGCCTCTTGAGTTAATGGCATGAACAGTAGCAGTAGGGAGTTGTCCTTCTCTAATTGGCCCAGCAGTAGAAAGGGCTGGTATACCTTGCCAGTAGGTTTACATCTATTTCTTGACAGCAGAGGAAGGGTGAGATTCAAGAATCTTGGGTTCCATTTCAGACTTTGGAGGGGAGTGTGCTTTAGTGGACACAGACTCTTCTGCCCATTCCTCCCAAGTATTGATTAGCACCTTCTGCTCTTTCTCTCCAACCTGTCTGTGTCCCAGTTCTGTCTACTGTACTAGCAACTCCTCATTGCAATCCCATTCTCCTCACCTAGCCAGTCCCAATCTTCACTCCTGAGGCTTCTGATCTCAGTCCCAGTCTCCTTGCCCAACAGGTCCTAGTCTCACTCCTCTGGATTCCCCACCTCAGTCTGCTTCCTCCAGCCTCAGTCTCCCCATTTGCTCCTACTCCCAGCCTCCTTGCCCAGCCATTCCTGATCCCTCCCACACTCCACCTCTGATTCCTTGTTCCCAGTTTCCTTGCCCAGCCAGTCCCAGTTCCCTCCCCACCCCCAATCTCTCTGTTTCTCTCCCCACCTAGTCTCCAGTTACCCCATCCCAGTGTCACAATAAAATTGCTCCCCCATGGGGTCCCCTGGGTAAGCACCAGCATTGTATATTGCTAATGCTTTGAGACGCACTGGAAAGGATTTCAGGAAGGGTTGAAGGTGTGAGTGTGGAGTGAAAAATTCCTTTGCAGGTTGCGAGAGGCTGAAGGGGAAGAAGGGAGAAGGGAACGGGTTAACTCAATGCTCCAGCTAGGTCCAAAGATAAGAAGCTGACTCCAGCCTCCCAAGGCCAATGCACACAAACAGAGTCTCTGATGCCAAAAAGCCAAAAGCTTGTATCTCAACCCCGACCAGCCATAAAAAAAATAAAAAATTAAGCTGAACCAAACCGCAGTAGCTGCAAAGCTAGTAAAACTGAAAAAGTCAGCAAGTCTCATGTCCCTGAAGCCGGTGTGTTTTGGGAAAGTTGAGGAAGCCACAAAAAGCCGATTGGGACTGGTACAAAAAGCACAGGGGCCTGGGGTCCCGGGACAAAACGCCCCCCAAAAAACCCAGGGCCTAAAGCCCTCCCAAAAGCTAAAGCAAGTTGAGAATCAACAGCAGACCTGGAATGGCCTGTGCACAGAACAGAACTCTCGTCCACCCTTCCCCCTCTTCTTCTTACGTTACAGCCGGACTTGGCCAGCATTGGATTGTGCGTGTGTGAGTATGAAAGCAGGTAAGGGCTTGGGCACTTTCTTCCTTCCTTTGAAAGTGACGTGGGAAGAACCCAGCACTCACCGCTGTTATTTAATTAATAAAGCTTTAAAATTACTCACTTGGTGTGCGCCTTCATCTCCTCCCCTAACAATCCTGCGGCCTCAGCCTGATCACCTGATGCCCCAGGCAGATTGGTAACAAAAATCTGTCACACCAGCCCATGTTCCTTGTCTCCACTGGCTCTCAGTCCCAGTCTCACATTCTGTGCTTCTCATCCAGTCTCAGAGTTCTTGCCTCCTGTGTTTCTTTGCTCAGTCAGGCCCAGTTGTCCCCCCTGCACCTGGTCTCCTCCTCATATCTATCACTCCTTCTCTCCTCCCCACCCCCATTCCCAGTCTTAAACACCCTGCCCTGCTACTCCCAGTCTCCCTCCCTGGCTCCTCTTCTGAACTCAGTCTCTCCTGTAACAATGCCTCCCTATTTTCTTGTCTCTTTGACCAGACAGCACCAGTCTGTTTCCCTCTTTCCCTTCCCTGCCAGCCTCCAATCCCAGTCTCTCCCTCACCCCCATCCCCACCCCAGGCTCAACGTCACAATCTACTCCACCAGCCCTCCTGCATGACCCCCGGCCCCAGCTCCAGTTATTGTCCCTCTGCCAGAGGCACCGACTCCTGAGTTCCTGGTGGGTGCTCGACCCTGCTCCACCCCAGTCCCTGCCCCCACTCCACTCTTTCCTCCAAGTCCCCACCCCCACCCCACCTCTTCCTGGCCCCACTCTGCCCTTGCCCCACCTCTTCCTGCCCCCTCCTCCCCCCAGTATCTCCTGCATGCTGCTGAACAGATGATCTCAGAGGGTGGAAGGCACTGGGAGGGAGGGGGAAGAGTTGATCGGCAGGGCCCATTGGCAGGTGGGAGAGCTGGGGGGAGGAGGAGGAACTGATCCGTGGGGCTGACGATGGGTGTTGAGCGCCCACTATTGGAGCACCCACGGAGTCGGCGCCCATGCCTTCTGCATTCAAGTCAGGTGGCTTCCTCCTCCAGTGTGCCTGAGCACCAACAGGGTGGTCACTGAGAGCACAGGAGAGAATTTCCCTGTTCTCAGTTCTAGCATCTGGCCCAAGCCTGGCCCCGAGCAGCCAAAAGCAGGGAAAGTCTGGCTTTGCCCCTGTAGCCTTAGGACGGAGGGAACCTGCGCTGTAGGACTGATGCATGCAGTCATGTCAGCACTAGCTTAGGAGCTGTGAGATGCTGGAGCATGATCAGTGAGGGAAGAGTCTTCAGCAATTTTACTTTACTAAACTCTAAGAAGTCTCGACTGAGCATGTGTGAACTGTGATTTTTTCAATCACAGTGTGGGCTCGTTTTTACAGGGATAACAAGATGCACATCCCTGAAACAAAGGCCACTCCCCTGCCACCTTTCAAGTCCGTGCTCCAAAGCATGGCAGTGCTAAAACTTCTTTAAAAAAATTCTGGGAATTTTTTCTTTATGTTGCAAAACAATGTATTTTTCCTTAGCCTAATTCTAAGAAATATATGAATTGTTCTGGCTGAAATTATCCCCCTTTTAGCCCCTTTCACCCCCCAAAAAAGGTAGCTTGAGGTAGACACCTGGCATGGATTTTAACTCAAACAGTTAAAGTTTGGCAAAATTATAACTGAAAACAGAATTTTATAATGGGAATTGCCAGGCAAATAAATGGTGTTACCAGCCCTGCCTATAATGTAGTTATCTCTTATTTATATAGCACTCCTGTGACAAATGTCTGCTGAAGGAAAACAGTATTAATCTGAATAAATGTGAACTATTTACAAACATCCAATATATAAGTCATGTATACACATGTATAAATGTGGCAAAGTAAATGTAGAAAAAAATGCATAAAAAAACCATACCCAAGACATTTTAGCTTGCTACCAAAGTTGTTACACTAACATTACTGTAAAATAGCTGTGAGCTGGAAAAGTATTCTGGATACTCACATATAGTTTTCTAGTTTGCTTCTGGAATTACTATATGCAGAACATGTTGCATTTTAAGATGGAGCAGAGGTTTTTTTTTAAAGTAAGGTCTATATTCCCCCCTTTCGCTTAGCTGCAGAAAAGCAGCAGACACTAAAAACTGGACAGAAGACCTAAGAGATATTCCCCTCTGCGGATAGAGTTAATGGCCATCCAGAGAGGACAAGAGATGTTCCCTGAAACCTTGTAGAGCCTGAGGTCCCAGTTCTGCAGATCCTGTAGGATGTTCTGAGAGCGCCCCTCTGTAGAGCCCTGCAAATCTGTGGCTATCCATGGACCATTTTTGCGGATCAGATGCAGATACACATTTTGTATCCGCGCGGGGCTCTACCCCTTTGTTATGCTCCTCAGCCCCACCCTCCTGGCAACACAGCTCACTCAGGAGTCAGAATGCCATTGCCTCTCATCTCTCCCATCTGCTCCACATGCACATATTTGGGTCAAAGTAACTATGGAAGGTGTTTAGTATTGATAGGGTTCATCAGCAAAATGTAGGTAAAGCTAAGCATGCAATCAAATTCCCACACACTGTTCTATTGAGCCTTAGAGGAGAAATTCTTTCAATATGATCTGTGCTAAACCACTATTGAATAGATCATAGGAGCACCTCCAAATGTTTAGGGTTGTTCCCAAAACCCAGAAAGAAGTTAGTGACTAAAAGTTTTGAGAACAAACCAAAATATTGGGTAGGCTAACATTGAGTAATTTGAATTATTTTCTAGACTGCACCGGCACATATTGTAAAAGGCTTGCCCACTTGTGGGAGGGTTTATGTAGTAAAAGTCACATATACTTGATTCGGATAGAGTGAAATTTTATTAGTAGTAGACTGCCAGGAGAAAAGGAGAATGACAGTCTAAAATTGTTTCAATTCCTATTCCACTGATAATGAACCTCCCGTTTTTATGCCAAATCCTGCACTCTTATTCACTCTTTCCTCAGGCAAAGCTGACAATGACGTCAGTAGGAGTGAAGTTTTAACAGGAACTTCAAAATTTGGTCCTTTAAAAAAATACATAAGTATGTACATATGTAGCTAATAAGCTGCTTCATTTTTTTAACTGTAGCAATATAAATATTCATAACCTCTCATCACCTTATTTTCCTTGTTTTGGAAATGTGTTTGTGGTAACACCATTTAGGTAAAGCAGTAGATGAAAACTGGCCAAGGAAGCTATTATTTTTGACAGGTCCAATTTACTGCCACTGTTAGTTGCTAATTAACACATTAAGGTGCTGAAGCATGAATTTATTTACCCAGAGGTACTCTAAAGCTTAATTTATGGCTAAATCTCCTAGGAGAAATATTAAACATTTACCAAAAATAACTAGCCTATGCAAAAAAACAACATGGTTGAGATTCATTCCTTTGTAAAGGTCAAAGCACACTTTGGAAATAATAGAGGATAGTGAGACTGCAAGAAATAATTAACTCACTCAAACAGGAAACAGTTTCAATTAGTAGAAATGCCATGACTTGGAATATCACTGGAATCTGTTGCCCAAAAGTTCTCAGTTTTGTAGGCCAACTAGACTTAGCTCAATGCAGCTCACCAAAGAAATCATCCAATTACGGTGTTTTTTAATGCAGAATTTAGAAATTAAAATGTTGACAATGTAAATGAAACAAGGGAGCCAGGGAGAAGATTCCATCAGTTCCACTAGGGACCTCATTATACAGCTCTAATTTACCTGGGAGTTACCTAGTTACTATGGTGCCAGGCAATACAGAAAACTGCAAAACGTGTAGATAGCTGCAGAAGATTTGTTAGAGATTGGCTTGGAAATGAGAACCAGGGTAATGATCTTTTTATCTAGTCCAACTTCTGCTTGCTTGGACCAGAGTTAAATTTATTGCATGTGAATATGTTTGGTTACAACAGTGACACATTTTTTGCTTTGTTGATTTTTTCTTAGATACAAACTAGCTAACAAGAACATGACATTGCTCAATACAATTTAGAAAGGCCAAACAAGTCAAAGGGGGGATTGCCAAGGTGTACTTTATCAGTATCTTCTAATGAAGACCAGAAATCCCCCATTTCCACACACATATTGCCACCACTAATTATTTGGCACTGGTGTATCATTACATGCATCTGTTGGGCATCCAAATAAACAACAGCCAAAACAGACTTAAAGTGACACATTTTAAATAGAGTAGGAACAAAATAGTTATTAGGAGTATCTAACGTGTTTTCACCACATTATGCATGTTCAGCAACATTCCGATAGAAAACTATTTCAGGTTTTTTTTTAACAAATATGTTTTGTCTCACATTCCAAAGAATCTGGTTAGGTAATGATCTTTAGTGTCTCATTGTCGTCATGTGTGACAAAAAGTTATGTGGAGCTCACACATCTATTAAGTATAATGCACGGAAAAATGTATAATGCTCTGGGATGGGTGCTTTCAATAAATAAAATAAATACTATGCTGTCATTAAGACTACATCATGGGAAACGGTGAGATTGCTTTATAGATATTGCACAGATTCCCTTTTCAAACACACACCCATAGCATTTGTGGTTCAATACAGGGTTTCTAAGCTATAATGCCCCTTTTATTTCATAAGTACATATTTGTTCAGCTATGTTATTTTAATGAGTCATTTGATCCACTGGTGTGGAATGCTCTACATGATATGCTGATGTTGTTTGGTTGTTTTATTATTATTTATGTCTGTGATCAGCAGCACTCATAATTAAAAGGGTGGTAAATTAAAAGCCTGTTTGTGCCTTCCTTACTCAGGCAATCCTCCACCCCACCCCACATGATGATTTTGCCTGTGTAAGAAGTGTCAGACTGGGCCTTAAACACGATGGGCTATATTGTGCCCATTATACATAGGGCCTAGCAAGAGGCATTATGGAGCTGCATTGTCCCAAAGGGACCTCATTATACAGCCCTAATCCCTTCTTTACACACATACACACACATACTGTTAGTGCAGGGGGAGCATGGACACTGCTACCCACCTTCATGGAGAGTGCAGCACATTCTCTCTGCATGGGACTGGGTAGCCTTGCTTGCTAGAGCCTGGCAATGGGGATGGAGCAATTGATCCACCTCCTTTCTTCCTCACTCCCTCATGCTTCCTTACCCAGGGGGATAGGGAGGATGCAGTTCCTACATTGCCTTGATCATAGGAACTGGAATTCAGCTTAGTCCTAGGAAGGCCATGCAGGGGAAGAGGGGGAAAGCTCTCTAACGGTATGCCTACACTGCCATGGAAGTCCAGGGTTTGAACTCAGGCTCAAGCCTAACTCCCCTCCCATCTACACACAAATTGCACTCACTCACAGCTCAAACCCTGGGTCCCAGAACCCCACAGGGGTGGAGGGCCCAAGCCTGAATCAAGTCGGGACCCAGGGCTTTGCAGTATAGACACAGCCTCATGCTCTGGGATCCACCAAAAGTATTCCACATTCCCACGGACACTCCTGTTCTTTCTATCATTTGAGTTATCAAAACAGTCTTAAAATTAAATAACGTTTAGGAAATCTTTAGCCTAAGCTGTTGACTCTGTGGGTTTGTCTACGCTGCAATGTAAGCCCAGGGTTAGTAGAACTTGAATTAGAAGTTTGTTAACTTAGGGTTTGAAAGTCTACAGGTTGGTTTCCACACTGCACCATGAACATAAGGTCTCAGTGGCCACATTTTGGAAACTAGGAAGTCTGGAATATGTGTGGTTGGACTCGGGCATGCATAATGCAGTATAGACTCTGGAGCCCAAGGGTGGGACCCAGGGTTCAACTATTCCTAACCTGGGGTTACAAATAAGTGTAGACACTCAAGGCCTAGGTTAATAAACCCAAGGTCTGCTAACTCGAGTTCTACTAACCCTGTGCTTACAGTGCAGTGTATACATACCCTAAGAGCTAGGCAGAATTTGACTTTATGTTGAAGCAGAAACCTTCCTGGCCCATGGGATATCCAAAGTGCAGTACAGCCTGTGCACTTCTGCTTTGTTGGGAGGGGAAACACATACCCCTGCCATGATGGCACACAGATCCTTGGCAGATTCTCCAGCCCCACACAGAAGGGGAATGTGGGCATAGGTTTGGCTGCTGCATCCGTTGCTACTCAGATCCACCTGCCAAACCTCAGACTGATGTAGCTGTACATCCTGCCCTGGCTTTGATGGACGATGCCATTCCTAACACTCCCTGTCATTCACTCACGTTGTGTCCTGGAACCAGGATTTGGCCCTATGTTGTTTATTATTAGAGCTATTGACCGCATTCCTGCTCCTCTCTAAGTTATTAATTTTGTCATGGCGACCAGATCAGGCCCTGTAAGATTTTCATTTCAAACTAGTTTGTTCCCAAGTGAGCTGTAGCTACATAATAAAAACTAAACGTTCAGCTGCAGATCAGTTAACTTGAACTGCACTTACTAGGGAGAGTGAAGCAAATTACCTGATAGTCCATGTCTTCTTGATCTTGTATTTTAAATTTTTCTGTCTGTCCTATCTTTTCTTCTCTTTGGAATTCTGATTGACCAAATATTCCTGATCCCACAAGTTTTATTGTTGATTTTACATATCTTAATAAAAAGTAAGCATGGAACTAAATACCCAATTAAAAAGAAGATTTAGTAATCTTTAGGGCTGTCGATTAATTGCAGTTAACTCACGCAATTAACTGAAAAAAGTTAATCGCGGTTTTAAAAATGAATCATGATTAATCAGAGTTTTAATCGCACTATTAAACAATAGAATACCAATTGGAATTTATTAAATATTTTTGGATGTTTTCTACATTTTCAAATGTATTGATTTCAATTACAACATAGAAAACAAAGTGTACAGTGCTCACTTTATTATTATGTTTTATTACAAATACTTGCACTTTAAAAATGATAAAAAAAAGAAATAGTATTTTTCAATGCACCGCATACAAGTACTGAAGTGCGATCTCTTTATCATGAAAGTGCAATTTACAAATGTAGATTTTTTTTTTGGTTACCCAACTGCACTCAAAAACAAAACAATGGAAACCTTTAGAGCCTACCAATCTGCTCAGTCCTATTACTTGTTCAGCCAGTCACTAAGAGAAGCAAGTTTGTTTACATTTACAGGAGATAATACTGCCCACTTCTTATTTACAATGTCACCTGAAAGTGAGAACAGATGTTCCCATGGCACTTTTGTAACTGGCATTGCAAGGTATTTACACACCAGATGTGCTAACCATTTGCATGCCCCTTCGTACCTCGGCCACCATTCCAGAGGACATGCTTCCATGCTGATGACGCTCGTTAAAAAAATAATGCGTTAATTAAATTTGTGACTGAACTCCTTGCGGGGAGAATTGTATGTCTCCTGTTCTGTTTTACATGCATTCTGCCATATATTTCATGTTATAGCCATCTCGGATGATGACCCAGCACATGTTCATTTTAAGAACACTTTCACTGCAGATTTGACAAAATGCAAAGCAGATACCAATGTGAGATTTTTAAAGATAGCTACAGCACTCAACCCAAGGCTTAAGAATCTGAAATGCCTTTCAAAATCTGAGAGGGACGAGGTGTGGAGCATGTTTTCAGAAGTCTTAAAAGAGCAACACTCTGATGCGGAAACTACAGAACCCAAACCACCAAAAAAGAAAATCAACCTTCTTCTGCTGGCATCTGACTCAGATGATGAAAATAAACATGTGTCGGTCCATACTTCGTTGGATCGTTATCGAGCAGAATTTTATTTATTTTATTTATTTTAATCCGTCATCAGCATGGACGCATATCCTCTGGATGGTGGTTGAAGCATGAAGGGACATATGAATCTTTAGTGCATCTGGCATGTAAATATCTTGCAACATTGGCTACAACAGTGCCATGAGAATGCCAATTCTCACTTTCAGGTGACATTGTAAACAAGAAGCGGGCAGCATTATCTCCTGCAAATGTAAACAAACTTATTTGTCTGAGCGATTGGCTGAACAAGAGGTAGGACTGAGTGGACTTGTAGGCTCTAAAGCAGGGGTAGGCAACCTATGGCACACGTGCCGATGGCGGCACGCTAGCTGATTTTCAGTGGCACTCACACTGCCCGGGTCCTGGCCACCGGTCCGGGGGTCTCTGCATTTTAATTTAATTTTAAATGAAGCTTCTTAAACATTTTAAAAACCTTATTTATTTTACATACAACAATAGTTTAGTTATATATTATAGACTTATAGAAAGAGACCTTCTAAAAACGTTAAAATGTATTACTGGCACGCAAAACCTTAAATTAGAGTGAATAAATGAAGACTTGGCACCCCACTTCTGAAAGGTTGCCGACCCCTGCTCTAAAGTTTTACATTGTTTATTTTTGAATGCAGTTTTTTTACGTAATTCTATATTTGTAAGTTTTGTAATTCTATATTTGTAAGTTCAACTTTCATGATAAAGAGATTCCACTACAGTACTTGCATTAGGTGAATTGAAAAAAGAAATTCGTTTGTTTTTTTACGATGCAAATAGTTGTAATAAAACATAAATCTAAAGTGAGCACTGTACACCTTGTATTCTGTATTGTAATTGAAATCAATATATTTGAAAATGTAGAAAACATCCACAAATATTTAAATGAATGGTATTCTATTATTGTTTAACAGTGCGATTAATGTTTTAATTGTGCGATTAATCACGATTAATTTTTTTAATCACTTGACAGCCCTAGTAATTTTGAAAGATGACCATTTGAATGGCTGCAGCCTTTGAATATGATTCTCCAACTGACTCCAACGAGGAGGATCGCAGCACCAATGCCAAGCCCTATTGGAGTCAGTGAGCCAGATCCTCACCTGATGTAATTTATCATGGTATCATTTAAATCAATGGAGACAAGACAAATTACAGTATCTGAGGATCTGGCCCACTGACTCTACGCAGGTGCCGTGGTCTGCTCGCATGGAACAAGTGGCAGGATTCGGGTGTGAACTCCTCTATTTGTCCATAAATGAGGAACAGCATAAGCAAGAGTAGTTCAAGGTGACCTACATTAACCTGGCACTGTATCTCTGATCAGCTCTAGAGGGACCTTTTATAGGAGAGGTAAGTTAAAGGTTTTATATCTCATTATTAATCCACTATAGCCATTCAGCTCCCAACCATTTTTAAAAGGCAGTTTCCACATCAGAAATATTATTGCCCTCTCTCACAGCCACATGACAAAAGGGGGCGTGCTAATATACCAAATGCTGTAGATCTTAATTTGTTTTACAGAAATGATTATGCCTGTTTTAACACCTTCTGTCTGCCTAGGTATATATTTTGAATATCAGCAGGTTATTTCAGAGGTTATCTGTAGTGTTGTTGGGATACATTGTAGGACCATTGCACTGTGATAATAATCATGTCATCAGAACTTCAGAAACTGCCTAAATTTCCTTCATCATTTTCAACCTTTCAAATAAAAATTTGAGCAACGGTTAAATATAACAGGCAGTAGATTAAGCACTGAAACAAGTAAAGTAGCAACCAACATATTGTTTATACAGTTTACTCAAAATGGTGTAAAGGTTTTTTAAGAAAAATCCTTCCTGCCTAAAGAGTGTATATGATTCCTCTTAAATTACACAAAAGGAGATATTTGCAGCAATAAAATAATATTTAGCTTTAAACACTGTATTAAAATTGAAAGTTCTGATTCTGTATTGATGATCCCTTCAAAACTAAGCAATGCATATTTGTGCCTACCTACCTGTTGCAAGCTTTTAAATTACTATATATCAATGAAGTAATTACATCTGGAGTTAATAACCACTTAGTAAAAAGGAAAAGAACATTAATTACAGAAGAATTACATTCTTCCCCTCCAATCACTGCAAAAACATAAAGGAAAATATAGCAATAGCTTAAAAACAAATGAAAGAATAGAAATAATAGCTTCCATTCTTTTCTTATCAACTCCAGATGCACTGTTGAGCTTCCAAGTGGAAAATAAATAATTCTTGATAATAGGAGAAAGCAGGATGTAGAATTATATTAATGTAAACTGTATCTAGTGAAATATCTTTATGTTAATTTAAAAAGTTGCCTGAAGAAAGTTATAAGTTCATCAAGTAATATTTAAAATTTGCATGTAAGGTCTGATTTTCAGCAAAATAATAATAGAAGGGAAACAATTCATACTGGGGGATATTTAAAAAATGTTCCAATGTGTGTATAAAACTTGCTTCCCTACTGCCCTGGGAAACAAGCGCATTCTTTATGGTTGATAAACAGGTATTTTTACATGCAGTGTTTGAAACCATATTTTATTCAACCGTAAATTGGTAAGGATTGTTTCTCTCTGTATAGGTATTATGTTGATGCATTGATTTGAAATACAGATTATGCTGATATACCAAGCAAAAGAATGCTTCCTATGGCAGGTAAGTAAGACTTGTTGAAGGGCTAAAACCAGAGTTGAAGTGCACCAAACAGAAATTAAACTGCTGAGACTATTTTGACAAATCCCTCCATTAACCACGGCTGCTACTGTCATCCCTCCAAACTCTCCCATTCAGAAGCTGAAGAGGCCAAAATATGATTTCTGAAAAGGTTTCTTCTGGTCTTTTTCATTGTTATAAAGAGCATTCTCCCGACCCCAGCAAACAAACCCTCATAATCTCTCCCACCAAATAATTAACCTCTTGCCTCCCGATCTGTAGCAGATTACTAGAAAGGCTGGCTAGAGGATGGCACCCCAATGCCAGCTCTTCTCATCTGCAACCTCTCTAGGAGGCCTTGCCAGCTGTGTTGCAGCAGGCCCGTTGCTCTGGGGATGTATGTGTATATAATGCTCCATCAATGAGCCTAGCCCTTTCTCGCTGGAGGCCAGCAGCTCAGGGGGGCTGCCTACTAGCCAGAGGGCTCTGGGCGCCTACCCCAGCCCAATGGCTGGCAGGCGGGCGGGCGGACAGACAGACAGAGAAGCAAAGAGGTATAAGAAGCCCCAGCAGGGGCTGGTGCAGACCGTCCAGTGCCAGCATGGAGGGGAAGTCCTTGCAGTTGGACACGCCGGTGGAGTCGGTCACGCAGGTCTTCCAGAGGTTGGCCCAGAAGGTGGCGGTGGTGATGACGGTGCCGTCGATGGAGGAGACCTTCCAGTAGTCAGTGGGCAGCGTGGAGGAGACCAGCACCCAGCCCGAGATGGCCAGCAGGAAGGCGATGATCTCCGCAGCCAGGCTGGCCATGGGGGATGCTGAGCGAGCGGAGCCCGGGGCGCCGGCGGCAGGAGGAGGCGGAGGGACGAGGTCCCGAAGCAGCAGGCGCCCGCTGGAGGAACTGCACAGAGCACCTGGCCCGGCAGCCGCCCCGCTTTGCAGCCGAATCAGCAGAGGGAGCTGCAGCCCCAGAGACCCCACCCCTGCAGCCCGCGGAGCATCCTCCCCCTGCCTGCGAAATCCTAGCCGGGGGGACTGACTGCAGCCCGTGGGGAGATTAGCCACTTCCTCCTGCGGCGCCGGGAGAGCCGGCGCCCCTGCCCTCCCCCAGCCCAGAGGCGCAGCTACTTTTCTCCCTCCCTCCCTCCCTCGTAGCCACTCGCACTAACTTTATTTCCAGAGCTCCCTTTCTCCTTAGCAGCCGCGGCTGTGAGGTGTGTGTTGCTTTTAAATCACAAAGGGACCAGGCTGAGAGCCCGAACGCACCGGATCCCTGCCAGTGTTTGTAGCCAGACCCCCCCAAATGCTAATGTCTAAATAGAGGGCAGGTGTAGACGCTCTGATTTCACCAATAAAAACTGGACCATGACACCTCCCAGCATGACAGCACCGCAAAATCTCAGGTCTGGCAGCTGGAGCTGATGCAGCCCGTTGGAACCCACCATTCCCACTGCCTACATGGAGAACAGAACATGTTTGGCCTATGTTTAAATCTGGGCCCTGCTGCACCCCAGTGCAACAGTGCTGCAAAAACTTGGATGTGACATCTGGATCCTGCCAAATCGTGGCCACAAACCCAGTAATGGTTGTCTCTACTATTCCACCAAACAACGTGCACCCAGCATATTCTGGGGTCAGCACTCTACTTTGCCATCTATGTCCTAGAGGCTCTGCATATTTGTTGGCCACTGTACCCTCCATTTTTACCATCTAAAATTTAGTTCATAAACAGCTTCTGCTAGTCTACCAAGTAATCCAGATCCCAAAGCACCAGAATATTGTTGTATCAGGATGCATCATGGTCTGCGCCAGCTTCTGGGGCTTCTTATACCTTGTGCTCTCTGTCTGCCTGCCTGCCCACATAGGTTAGCCAGAGCTATGGTCTTCCCTTGATTAGTAAGGGGAAACACTAATGTGGTATTGAGCTGCTAGCCTAGAGATAGCGAGAAGTCGCTAGGATTGGTGACTGTGCAATGTATATACACTCATCTCTCCTATGGAGAGTAACTTGTTTACGGGATGTGTTTATATCTTGCGTTGGCTGTAGAATCACTGTTGAGCAGAGGTCCTGTACTAAGTCAGTGTGGCTGCTGCCGGAGCAGTCTGAAGTGACACTCCAAATAGGTGGTCACAATGCCACAGAAATCTGACCATCTGCCCTTCCGTACAGATGGGCAGTTGGATCAAACAGTGTTGTGACCTGGCATGTGGAGACACTGTTCCTGTACTGTACAGTAGAGCACAGGGGAATCCAAAGAGAATTTGGCTCCTGGTGGCCTGGCTCATGCATTGTGTGTGGTTAATAGAGACAGGAGACTCCTTGGCCAAAAGATACCTCGGGTCCCTGAAGGAGGGGGGAAATCAAGTGGGGACTATGGTCCCTGCCAAGGGGAAGGAGGGGGAACCAGAATTTGCCCTCCCCACAAGAAATATCTGAATTGGTGCCAAAGGTTTTTTGCCCTTTGGCAAGCCTTATTTATTGGTTATGGGAAACAAGAGCATTCCTATGCTCCATATAGCAACCTAATCTATATTTTAATTAAATGTATGGATATGTATTTCTACATATATTCATACACAACACACAGAGAAAAATCCTTGCCAGTGTACATTTGAATAAAATATGGTTTCAAACATTTCTCATAAAAATATGGGTTTATCAACCATAATGAATGACTTGTTTTCCAGGACAGTGCTAAAGCAACATGTATAAACTCATAGAAACATTTTAAAAATAGCCCCCAATTTTAATTGTTTCCCTTCTGTTACTGATTTTTCTGAAAATGAGAGCTTAGATGCCAGACATTTTAATATTGTTACCTCAACTTTTTAATTATGTGTTGAACTTGTAACTTTCTACCTGCAACTTTTTTAATTAACAGAATGATATTCCACAAGATAGAGTTTGCATTAATATAATTCTACATCCTGGTTTCTCCTATGGTCAATAGTTATTTATTTTCCCCATTTGAAAGCTCAACAATGCCTTTGGAGTTAACATGAAAAGAACACAAGTTAATTTGTCTTTTCTCTTATTTGTTTTGAAACAATTGTTACATTATCTTTTATGTTTTTGCCAAACAGGCAGTGGGGGAAGGGGAAGAACAAGCCTTTACGTCTTTCTTTTATACTGAGTGTTCTTTTGCTTTTTACCAAGTGGTTATTAACATTAACGTAATTGCTTCATTGATATATAGCAGTTTAAAAAGCCTGCAACAGTTAGGTAGACAGACATGTTTCAGAAAGTCTCTGAGGGAGTATACTCTGTTGCCAGTTTCCCACTCTATTGATGGTCTAGCGGGATATTATCAAGATCTATGTCCACAGCTACTGATACAGTTGTTCCTGAATGCCCTTGCTCTGATTTTGCCCTTCCAGGTCACTGTGGTTCACAGATGACTTGCAGAGGATGAAAGGAGAGGGAAGAAGGTTATAATACCAGTGGACGAAGTCCCAGACTAAGTCTGATCTATATGACATAAATCATTTAAAAAAATCTTATTTGGAAGCTGTGCAGGAGAGGGTAAGTTTTGTCTCCATCGTAGTACTGCAGTGTTATGCACATTTGAATTGTTTTGGGTAGTGGATAGATTGGTTAATCCAATCTACCCACACGAGTCTTTTTTCTTGTTGTGAGGAATTTGCTGATTACTGTGTTGATAAAATTGTTGGTGTAGGTGCAGCTTGTTGAATTCATGGATGCAGGATAACGTCTGGAGGAGACAAATGCAGATCATTCTCTGTGTTTTGGTCAGTGTTTCTCACTGAAGGTGTGGAAGTGTTCAGGGTCCTTTGGGCCTCCTCCTGTGCATTGGGAACTATGTCACTCCAGGCTGGTAAAGGCCAGTAGTGAGAGAGTGGGTCCTTTGTTGGTGGAAATGATCATTTCTTTGTTGCGTGAGGGTTGGATGCTAGGTGTGTTCAAAGATGCGTCAGTGAGGCTTTTACTCAAGAAATCAACTCATGTTTCTGATGATCTCACCAACACATTATTGGTATTGAGTCTCCTGATTTTGGGGGGTTGATCATTAAGAAGATGGTGATGAAGCAGCTCTGGCAATATTACCAGTATTGAGATTTTCTTGTTGCTATTAAATCTGGATTTAGACTTGGGTATGGGACAAAAACTGCAGGCACTGGTCAATGATCTCCCACTTATAGATGAACATAATAGATCTGATTCTTCTGTATACTAAGGCCACATTACATCACTGTGGCAGAGTAAATAGGCCTCAAAGTGAGTATAAATGTAAATTAGCCATATTTTAAGGTCTGTTTTACACTGACAGTGAAATGAGAACCAGGCCCACAATGTCCATGGTGATTTTATTGGCTCTGTCCCTTGTCTTTGATGTGGTTGATCATGAGGTGCTGATGACAATGCCATGGTCCTTAGTAGAAATAGATGGAACTGCTCTGAAGTAGCTTTGCTTCTTAATATCAGAGAGTGATTATTCATCCATCTCAAAGACTCTCTCATGCTGGGAACTGCAGGTTTCTGCTGTATTGCCCACCCATTTTTTCAATATGTGTATTAGACCCTTAGGAAGGTTAGTAAAGAGATTGTGGGCTACAATGTCTGCACTAGGTGAATGTTACCCAGCTGTATTTCTCCTTACAGTTGATTCCTCAGGTGCAGGGTAATGGATGACCAGGAGACTAGGTCCTGAATGAGGACCTGCTGGTTGAGGATCAGTCTGGATAAGGCTGAGATAACATTAGTAGGTTTGGGAAAGCAATGGAAGAATGACTAGAATTATATCAGCATGGCAAAATGACTGTGCAGCCATTGATTGTGAATTAATTTCACAACTTAGTGGTCTTATTTGACCCAAAGCTACTACTGTGTGCCCTGGTACCAGCCATGAAGAACACATTTTTCCATCTTTGCTTGCTAAGTTGTGTAACTTTGTTGTAGGGACATGATCCACTCTTGCCTCTTTCAAGACAAGCAAATTATTCGGAGACCTTCTTTAAATCAAACACCCAGTTATTTATTTACAAAGTTCATTCCCGCCACCTTTGTAGATCTTGCAGCAGCTTTAATAGTATCCTGGGGCTGTAAGGCGGAGACCTTCTGTGCCCCTAGCTCTACCAGACTACAGCTCTTTCACTTTCTTTCTCCCTTTTGTGCTTCATTCCTGTGCCTTTGTACCTTCTGAGTTAATGAGGTGATTAGCTTTTTACTCTTTTCAGCCTATTGCCAATTGATCAGTTTGGTACAGTTCCCATATTCAGGTGTGCACAGGGAAACTAATTGAAGTTGCAGTGATCAGAGTGCTGAATCGGTTGTTGTTGTCCAGCACTTTGTCAGGACATCTTGTTTCAGATGTGGACCTGGTGACATTTTTCTATGTCTTTGTATCTTGAGATTAAACTACTGTGATGCACTCCACTTGTGGCTACAATTTAAGCCCTTTCAGAAGCCGAAGCTAGTCCAGAATGTGGCAGGCCAATTATTAAAGGCAATTTGCATTCTTTGGTATAGGTAGTTAATTTTCCCCCAGATCTTTGAAAGCAACAATTTCCCTCTGTTCTACTGAATATTCTGTTCCACAAGAAATTTCTTCTTCTGAAAATTTTTTGGAGATAACATTAAGAAGAACTTTATTATTTTTGTCTTTTTAAAAAATATAGATAGAGACAATGGGTGAGACTATCTCAATTACACTGGTGTAAATCCAGAGTAACATCAGGCCACTCCTTAACAGCAACCAGTTCTCCTTTGTGTTCCCCCCCTCCCCAACTGAGGAAGAGGGGGGCAGTTGCAACAGGTATTCCTCCCATTGGTGTTTGCATTTTTCATACAGTTCTTGGTTAATATAAATATTAAATGTTTCATGATACTATTCATCCTATTCTTTTAAGGGGTGATTCCTTTATACATTTATTTTTATCCCCTTACCACCTCTTCATTGCCTCTTCTCTGGGCTGCTAAAACTTCCTCAGCTGTGGTCTTTTTAAATCACAAATCTTCCAACTTCAATCTTTCCACATTGCACTGGCTCATCCCTTCCCTCCTGGTTGTTCCTAGGTAAAATGTGGAATGGATTGGAATCAATGGTCTACAATGCTGGAATTCTTTTCTCCTCTACATCTGCCTGTGTCATCCTTCCATCATGGTTCAGATGTTTCTTTCCTTATTAGTACTAACATTTATTGTGGGACTCTCTATTTATTGTATGGAGGATGGGATTTTTGGGATTTACTCTGCTTCTACTCTTAGGCCTGGTTTGCATTGCAAAATTTTACTGGCATGCATCCACCCTGAATTTTCAGTCCTACCAACAAAACCCTGAATTCTTGCCAGTGAAAGTTAAACCAGTTCCCCAAGTGACATAAGGCCTCTAGCAGTAGTGTTCGACAGCACAGTATCTGTGTGGACGCTGATGTACAAGCAGTCCTCCAGCAACAAGCTCACAATGCCATTGTACCCATGCGAGTGACTGGTCTGGTTGAATTTTTGCTGCCAAAGGTTCACAATGACCCATGTTCCCCCCTCCCCACCCCACACACACAACTTAAAATCCCCAGAGTGTTTTGGCAATGTCTCTTTTCCTGCTAGCCTACCTTTGCGAGCACACAGGTACGGCTCCATGGAAAACTCCAGCTAAGCCTCGTGCTTCTGACTGGTCCAGAAACAAAGTCTTGAATGCCCTGGGCTTGTGGGAGGAGCAGTGCAGGCACAGCTGCGGAAATCCGGAATAAAGATGTTTATGCAGATATTGCATAGAGGTTGCAGAAGCTGAGGTATGACAGGGATGATTTCCGGTGGTGGGCAAAGGTAAATGAGCTGCGGCAATCCTACCAAAAGACAAAGGAGGGCAACAAAAAATCGAGTGCTGTCTCCCAGAGCTTCTGCTATTATGTAGAGCTCTACGCCATACCGAGAGGGGATCCCACCATCTATCCATATTGGGCAGGGGACATCTCATGACATCCAGAAGAAGGCACCCTTGAACTGCACACGAACGATAAACTCTTTGAAGAGGGGGATGTGGATGATGCAGAGCTGATGGAGAGCGAAGACTTCCTCAAGACCCAGCTGAACTCCATTGAGGAAGGAGAAAGGAATTCAGATGGGTATAAGTCACTGGCCTCATTAATGAATGCCATTTGTTTTACTTTCTCCGGGGCCTCCCAAACTTCTCTTCCCCTCTCAAAATGGCAACTGACCACGTGTGAACAGGGAACAAAGAAATTCTGCTTTAAAGTAGCTGGTTTATTTTAAGAGCATGCACTGGCCTTACTAGGCAAAACCGACAGAAAGAAAACAGGAAAAAGCAGCCAAAAACATTTACAAATACATAAAGCTGGCAAATAATTTTGCTTTCAAAGTATATACTTTTGCAGGCAAGGTAACCAAATAAAATTCAATACATAACAAACAGGCAATAATAATAATATTAATAATAAAAGCTTCCAGCAATTGTAAGTTATGTGCAAACTAATACCTGAGCATTCAAATACATATGGAAACAGTGCTTGCCAATTAAATACACTAAAAATAGAAAATAGTAGTAACTGGGCATTCTGACTGTATGCTTTTTCAGAAAATGCACTGTAAACTTATAGTATCAGAGGGTAGCCGTGTTAGTCTGAATCTGTAAAAAGCAACAGAGGGTCCTGTGGCACCTTTGAGACTAACAGAAGTATTGGAGCATAAGCTTTCGTGGGTGAATGCCCACTTCATCAGACACAAGAGTCTGATGAAGTGGGCATTCACCCACGAAAGCTTATGCTCCAATACTTCTGTTAGTCTTAAAGGTGCCACAGGACCCTCTGTTGCTGTAAACTTATAGTGTGCAGATTTTCAAGAGTAAAGCATGTTACACACGCTGTTTAAACGTGTGGTTTTTCAAGTCCAAAACTCATCATTTGTATGTTGTGGTTAGATTCAGGAAAGAGATAGAAACAGTGTGTAGTTAGTTCAGCAGGATCTTGGCTTGGACAGATTCACAACTTTATTCAGCAGTCATAACCTTCTGCTGCATATGGAGCCGCTGGTTTATCTTGGTCTCAACAGCTTTCTGGTCCTCTGGGACAATTTCTGAACTTTTTGAGCAGGTTGTGTTTGATCTTTGCCCAGACATTCCTAAGCAGAGCAGCCTTCTTTCTGCCAACATGATAGGACACCTTCCCATCCCACTCTGCAAAGGTGCTCTGGGGGGACCATTGCTGTGGAAAAGCCAGCAGCATATGGCTCCGGGTAACCCCAAATCCTTTTGAACAGCTGCCTTCTCTGGGCCTTTGGTATCCTCATGAGTGATATATCCACCAGCATCACCATTGCCTGTAATAAGTTTATCAACTTGTTGGGGGGATAGCTCAGTGGTTTGAGCATTGGCCTACTAAACCCAGGATTGATGAGTTCAATCCTGGAGGGGGCCATTTAGGGATCTGGGGCAAAAATCAGTACTTGATCCAGCCTAGTGAAGGCAGGGGGCTGGACTCAATGACCTTTCAGAGTCCCTTCTAGTTCTATGAGATAGGTAGATCTCCATATATTATTATTAATGTTTACTACACTGTCCCTAAAGTTCCCCAAGTCCTGCCCACTCCTCACATAGAGGGTTTGAAAAGTGATCCCATGTACTCACCATGCTGGGTATTGTTAAGTGATATTGACTGTGGGCCTGTACATACTTTTTATGCAGCTTTATATGAGAAAAAAATTAGGGAGTTGCACTAATTATCTTATGCTGCCTGCTTACCCCTTACATGTAACAGTGGTTCTCTGCCTGGTAGTTTTTCAGTGACCTCGGTTGGGGAATCCTTGAGGGCTGTCCCTTCTACACCCACTGAGAGACTCACCATGATAGGGAGGAAAGAGAAACAGACAAGAGAAGACATGTTCTCAGGACTGCTCAAGGCTGCTAAGACTGGAGCCCAGGAGACTGCTGGGACTGAATGCCGGAGAAAGGACAGGAGGACCTAGACCCAGACATTGTGCAGTTCCTCAGATAACAAATTCAGACACTCCAAAGCATTAGGAGTAGAGCACCCGCAGTGTACACTCCAGCAACCAATACACTGCATGGACAACAATTCCTTCTTCCTGGGGCCAAAGCTACCCACACCTTTCTCCTCAAAGCACCAGCATTCCCTGAAGCAGTATGCCTTCGCTCAGCCCCAGCGGACAATAAGGAGAACTGTTGTGAATACACCTACTCTAATCTGTGATGTGCCCCTGAGCTGTTAACATCTTGCACATTCTCTTTTAGTAGTTTATGTGTTGTTTATTCTTGCATAATAAAATTCTATTTTGTGAAAACCAAGATTTATTCTCTTTGTCTTACAATGCAGAAATGCAAACCCCACAAATCAATAGCTCCCTTAAGCAAAGAAATAATTCATGCACCAGCTAATTACTCTATATTGCAGTAAAACAAAGCATCACACTATCTGACTACAGCAAACTGGCCATCCACATCTGAAAATTCTGCAGGACTCCTGGTTGTCCCAGGTTTGCATCATGAGCTAATCCCACCACACAGTGCTCATTTCATGAGCCCAGAACTGTCTACCCCCAATGTACAGCAATGCCTGCCACAGCTGGCCAATTTCATTCACTGTCCATATCATCCATTCCTCCTCAGTATTCTCAGTTTCCTGCTGCATGGCCTTGGTAGTTGTTGCAGTTCCACAAATACAAAAGCATCACTTGCCATGTCTCTGAAACAGACCAGAGAGCTCTGCTGATCTGTTCAGCATCCGTGTTTTTGATGGCAAGATGGTGGAGAGATTGAAAACCAGTGCAAAAAAAAAGTAGATTATGGGATGGAAAAGAGGGAATTGTAGGACTTTACCACCACAGTGTTGGTAATCTTTGTCATTAGCTTGTGGGCTGGATGGTGGTCTGGGGGACACTGGCATGCCTATACAGTGCTGCACATCTTCTGCCAAGACCACCTGGTGTTGTGTGGACACATTGCAGTGGCAAAAGCAATCAAACATGAATGCACTCTTCCAGAACAGCTATGTCAGTAGCAGTATGCTGGCAGAAGTTTTGCTGGTAAAACTTTCTATTGTAGATAAATTGTCAATGTTTTGAGGGCAAATTGCAATTGCTATGACAAATGATGGGCCAATTTTTTTAAAAGTTAGCTATATAGTTTGTGTCTCATTTCCACAAAAATTGCATTAGTACATTTCCATAATTAGTCATTTACATATGTATTTATTCCATTTACGTACACAGTTGTAAAAACTGTGTCTATAGATTACACATATATTGCGTATGCAGTTGTGCAGTCTCCTTTTTAAATAATCAGGCATTGTTATTGATTTCTTGTTAAAGGTGTCAGACAATATCTGATTATTGTTATAGATTGCAAATGCCTGAAACAGTTTGATAGTTTTGCATGATATACAAAAGTATATTATATTACTTTGCATGGAGGAGTACGTCAGAAACACATTTGTTTCCAAGTCTGAATTACAGTATATTATTTAAACCTTTGCAGAGTAAAATCACAAGCAACCATTATTGACTCATAAATTAAATAGTAGATGATAGCATTATTTGTTCTTTAGCCAGTATAAACTGATTAAGGTCGTCATGCCTGTGTACCAGATAAGTTTTTCTTTTAGTTTTATGGTCTTTAGGCTGGGCCACTTCAAACCGTTTCCTGTGACATGGTTTTCAAGGTGCATGTGGAGCACCTGATCAAAGAAAACAGAAAACATTATTTGTGCAGTACTGGGGAGTAAGCCTCCTTGTATCCTGGAGTGTTACTGAAGAACTGAATATTGAAAAGCGAAATCAGAAATGCAGGAAATGAAACCTGACTCATTAGTGTAGCCAGCTGGTTAAGGTCAGAGTGAAAGATCTACAGGATGTCTTGGAGCTGGAGATTCCACCCTTAACAGTCCAGGAGCTTGGGTTAGAGACTGTTCTGTGTATGCAGAAATTCTATTCTGCTATGCAGGTTTTCCAGTGGAAGCTATTCTGTAAAGTGAAAACATCCCCCCTTCCCCAAATGAAGGAAGATGTAAGCAGAGCTCTCTAAAGGAGTCTTGTAAAATTAGTGACTTTCCTATTTTAATCTTTGCTATGCGACTTGGAAAAGATCCTGCATAGTGGGAGCAAACTGAAATATAGCTCAGAATTTTAACCATCAGTTAACAATCAACAACTCTTGTTTGTATAGGGCCACTTCATTTGGTTTTTTAGACTATCAGAAGATAAATTATCCTAAAACATATGTTAAAGTAGACATTCTTATTTTATAAACTATTAGGACAAGAATGATTACAAGTTACATTGTCCGTATATTACATAACAAAGATTAAACTTCAAAGAAAATGATAACATAAAAGATTTAAAAACAGTTACAAATGAGATTTCATAAAAGTTGCTAAAGTTCCCTCCATCCCATTTTGCGTGCTGTACAGTCTATTTTGAAGTGAAAGACTTCAGTCCTTTTCACTGGGATTAATGCATTAATTTTTTTTTACAGCTTGCTTTATTTGGTTCAAAAGAGCATGGGTTTCTCCCTGAAAGTTTTAAATACAATGCTTTTAAAAATAGATAACCTGTTCAACAAACTGAACAGGAAATCTGCGGAAATATATCTCTTGCTTTACGTGATCTGCATTCCACCTGGCAAACAACACAAGTATAGTTTTAAGTGCTTCAGAAGTTTTCTGAGCATAAAATTTGGTCTTGCTACACACAAGCAGATCACAACCTATAAGCCCCAATGAAATATTTTATCTATTAACTGACTGATTTATAAAATACATCGTATCTAATATGGGCTAGAATGCATGTACAAAATGCCTCATACAAGAAAATAGGTATATCACTCCCGCAAGAAAACAGTTGCCCATATGGACTAACCACCCTCCAGAAACATGAGATGATCCTTACAATGTGTCCTAAAGGTCAACTGATTTTGATGCTGATCAGTGGGATAATTGAATTCCAGAGTTGAGGAGCTTCTCCTGAAAATACCCTGCCACCAACTCCAGGCCTGTTGTTTCGTATGCAATTACTAACTAGTTCCCATGGCAGCACATAGATAAATGGGCAGGGCTAGCAATCTGGTATCTTTCTGAGCACTACATTAACTTTAAAAACAGAAATGACTTTGAAATAGAAATGACTTACAAGATAATAACTGGCAAATGTCACTGCAGGCACAACTCGGTGGCAGAGAATTCGAAGTGTCTTTGCTAAGAACCAAGTTTCTGCAAATAACTCCTCTTATAAATAACTCCTGTATGGAGCAGTAGAGTAAAATAACTGGGGTTGCATCAGTTACAAGTATTCATCCTTACAAATATCCCACAGTACAGTAAATTTAAGGGCAAAGTCTGAATTTAGATCTGGTTTGCTCATTGTTATACCTTGTAACATAGTTTAAAAAGGGACATGACGGTAGGAACAATTTCTTTGGTAGGTAGCCATTCTAATTTCCAAGCTGCATGTTAGAAACTTTTTGCATTTCTATTTTAAGACTGAACACACTTTGCACTAATGATAACAACAGTAAAAATCTTGTTTTGCAAAACACTGGACGTGATTGCATATAGGAAAAGATAATCCCAGTTTTCAAACTATTTCACCCATATTTAAAATGTTTCTATTTATAGCTGATTTTATGCCAATTCATAATTGTTTTAAAAGGATCATTTTGTTTTCTAACATGGAGCTATTCCTTGTTTCTTTGTGATCAACCATTTTTGACAGTATTTTTTGATATGTGAAAAAAATGAAAGGAGGCAGGAGCATAAAGGCCTTTTATCCAGCAAAGGAGCTGTTTCTGAATGTCTCAGGTGAGCAACAAAGTGGATCAAAAGGATGGCCTTCTTTCAGCCATGAATGTGTGGAGGTGGAATGTGCTCCAGAGGAGGCTTCACACCTTCTGTCTGTGCCTCCACAGGAATCCTGCTGAGATAGGCTGCCTGGGAAAGAGATTGACTCAGTACTTTTCCTGATTGGCCTGGCCCTGACTCTTCCTGTGTTGTCCCCTCCACTGTCAGTGCTGAGGCGGGGGAGACGGGGGCTCATGGCACTGTTCCCCTTCTCCAGGTGGATTTAATGCTATTGGGTCCTACAGTCTGGATTGCAGCAGTGGGACAGGGGAAACCTAGGAAGTTAATTGAGTGTAATATATTTAAGAAGTAAATGTTCCTAGTGTCAATGGAGAATTAATAAGAGATCTGGAGAGTCAAAGCGTGAGAAGCATAGCTTTACCTGAGGTTGCTAGTTACCGCACCCTTAGCAGTCCTGAACCCAGGAACCTTTCTAAGAATATAAGGCTATTCAACTAATCTCCACTGAACTGATTATACTGTAGATGTTCTTCACTAGAGATCTAATCAATATATTAGTTTTCTAAAGGAAACAGAGCACCATTAGAAAATAATGAGAGATTTGTATGACATTGCAAGAACAATCACTAAATGCTGGTTCAAGCTAGTTGAAAGCTGCACAGATTTATAACCTGTTGCTTTGTTTCTTTGAAGAACAGGAAAAGACTGTTGATTAAACAAAATCAAATACACCTCTATCCCGATATAACGCGACCTGGTATAACACGAATTCGGATATAACGCGGTAAAGCAGTGCTATGGGGGGAGGAGAGGGGGGGAAGGGGGCTGCAGACTCCAGCAGATCAAAGCAAGTTCGATATAACACGTTTTGACCTATAAGGCGCTAAGATTTTTTGGCTCCCGAGGACAGCGTTATATCGGGGTAGAGGTGTATCAGTTTATTAGCCTACAAAACTATTTCTAAAAGGCACCTTCAAGTAATTACTGTTTTTCCTATGAATCCCCTCCTCCACCTCTTTTGGCTGGTTTCTACATATTTGACCAAACTCTGGAGGATGCTACCATAGAAAGTTCCAGAACAACTAGGAAATTAAAAATAAATCTAAGTGCAGTCAGTGTAAAAAATTATAATGAAACATATGTAATCAAATAGCTTCCCAATGGAATGCAAAGATAGGACCAAATTCTGAAGTAGTTACTAAAGGATCAATCGTCGTTTTTTAGACCTTATTCTGTGTGGTCAGGCATGGCTGGCCATTAGGGGCTAAGTTGGTTAAGCTAGCGTCACAAGCGTGTAGAGTGGCCAATGTACTGCAGGGTGCAGTACCACTTGCTGCCACTGGGAGCTCCTGGTAGGGCTATGCTTCCTTCAGGCCCTGGAGGCTGTAATATAACTGGCTACCTCAAGAGTGCTTCTGGCCTGTGTGCTGTGTGTTTGTGGGGGGGGGGGGGGGGGGGGCGGGATGGCACAGTAGGAGGCTTCTGAGTGAGGTAGTGGGTGGGGGCTCAGGTAGGAGTGGGAAAGGCTCTGAGCTTGGAGAGTTGGGTCTATATGGTGGGGGGTGGTTCTGAGCCTAGGGATGTTGGATGAGATAGGGTTCAGAGCTGAAGGGGTTGGATCCAAGCTGTAGAGAGAAGGGTTCTCAGCCTTGTGAGATTGATAGTGGGAGTTTCTGAGCAACTGTTGCTTGAGTTAGAGGGAGCCATGGTGGTTTGGGGTGGTTTTGAGTTGGGAGGGAGATGGCTTGGGTTGAGCTCAAGGGAGGATGATGTCAATTAGTGAATAAGGTTGTGGGTTAATTGGTGGGGTGTGTGGTGAGGGGATGTTAGGGCAGAGGCTAGATTGACAAGGGAGAGGTAAGAAATAGGAGGGACTGGTGAAGGGATGGCAGAGATTAATATTGTTTTCTCACAACCTGCCCTTTACTATATGTCCAGTTTTTCATTCTGAAAAGGGGAGGGGGTAGTACCTCCCATATGCCCAACAAAGTAACCGCCCACCCACCACCCTCACAACCATAATGTCCCCATTTTTCACTTTGAAAAGGATCTATCAGGGGAGGCAGGATGATACCTTCAGCCCCACTGTTTATGTTGGGCACCAGCTGCCACTGTTAATGGTATAGAACATGATCCTTCCAGATCATTAAAAACAAAAACCTTGAGAAGAGTGACTTAATCTGAATTTGACCTGGCTTGGCTCAAAATAGATACGGTGACTGTCGCCGGCAGACCAGGTGCCAGCTTATGCCAAGGTCCCCATGTCTCAACTGAACACTGACAAATACACAGCTGGAATTAGTCTGGCTCACTTGTGTGTTAAAATGGGTATTAGAATGACAAGAATGTGTTTAGACTTTATTGAAGGTTTCTGAGTTGCTGCATGCATTAATCTCACTTATAACATCTGTATCCCTTATTGTAAAGAAATATTTGAACAATTGTATTATGAGCCTCTGTGTCTGTGTAAATCACCAGACAGGAAAGAGACATTAACTAGTGTGAAGTGCTGATCTCCAACAGAAGGTATTACCGTCCTGCCCAACAGGAAAGGTCCACTGACACCGGACGAACTATTATGGGATGATAAAGAGGACAAAAGATGTTGGTTGTTTTTCCCTCCCCACGCCATAAGGCTGAATCATGCAAGGGGATTCCTCCCATCAACTGAATTTGATGATCAGAGCACAAGGGAAGACGGGGATAAAAACCCCTGACAAGAAGGAACCGTATCTCTATGCTGCTTGGACTCTGATGGACAAGGTTTACTAGGCATAAGCAAGAGAGCCCCAGTGTCTTAGCCTATGTTAGTCCTAAAGGACAATAAAACTTGCTTACTATAGAAGCGTCTATTACTTTTTGAAACTTAAGCTTGTAACTCATTTGTGCATATATGTTTGGCTGCTTTAACCTTGTAAATAACTCTCTAATTTCCTTTTGCTATTTTATAAATCTTTATATAGTTTATTATATGACTGGCTACAAGCATTGTCTTTGGTGTGAGATCTAAGGTGCAATTAACCTGGGGTAAGTGATTGGTCCTTTGGAACTGGGAGTAACCTGAATAATGTTGTGATCCTTGGTGTAAGGGACCATCTATCACAAAAGTATGCTCAGCTGGGTGGCAAAATAGAGCAGAATACCCAAGGGGACTGTCAGTAACTCCATATTTAGGCCTGAGGAGTTTACACTTGATAATTGGTTGGTGAAATCTACATACAGAACTCACAACCAATTTGGGGTTTGTGCCCTGGTTCCTAACAGTCTGCCCTGAGGTTGGTACTCATGCTCTTGAGTACAGTGACAAAGGAGAGTTAACATTTGACTTAGAACTACATGCTCAGCTTGGAAACAAGAGATAATATGGAAATTATGCAAAACAATTGTTTAAATGTGTGAGTCCAATGCAGACCTTTTAAACATGTGGCAAACTAAGGTTCATTTGAAAATTAGTGTACGTTTGACCCTTCAGCAGTAATACTTCCTTTGATCCTTGTGTTTGGTGCCTAGATTTTACAGTGATGGGCATATTAGAAATATAAACAGTAGGGAGTAGGTGTACATATGTGACAATGTAAGGAATCTGTCTGTACAACTTATGAATTCTGGATGATGTTTATGAAGTCGTTTTAATGAAATGCTGTATTTGTGAATGTTCAAACTTCATGACATAGGCCTATATTTATAAGAGAAGCCTTGAAATGGAACACACAAAGATAGGGAAAGTTCCACTTCAGAATCTTTATCCAAACTTCTTGAATATGCCCCTCTATAATTGTAATTTAAATCATTAACACTTTGTGGCATATGTTGGTTTTCATTAGGGCTCTGATCCAGCAAGGACACCCACACATGCTTAATTTACATATTGTGAGTAATCCAATTGACCTTTACTTAAAAAGTTATAATTTCAGTATGGTTTTCATGTACTGTTTATAATGTTCCTCCATTATTACAGTAGTTTCATTTTGCTTTTGTCCATGAGAAAGAGAAACAGTTTTGCCAATGACCATATGTTTTCAGAATCATGCTGTATTTTTTTCTCTTTTCTTTCTGATTCCTGATTATTCACATTTCATTCCCCAGATGAAAATTCTTTTGAATGAGGATTATCACTCTGGAATCAGTTCTGGCTTCCTAATTGAATTTAACTCTGAATTTAGGTGAGATTGACTGACCCTCATTTGAAGAGGGTTTTGCATTAAATCCAATTAAAACTTAAAATATTTTCCATGAATCACATAAAGGGAGATTCGCAAATAGATTTGGCTCAATTTCAGTTTTTTAAAAATGGAAGGGAAAGTTTTACAAAACCTAATGTACATTTTCTTTTTTTTTTATCATAACAGTTGTTCGTTTGAATTTAAACCTTTCCATGCAGTTTTTGCAGCGAGCATTATTGTAGCATTGTGTAGAGGAATGAGAAAGTAAAATAATAATTCTTCTCAACAATAGAAATTTCTTCATATCCTTTTTAGTTGGGCCATCATATGTGTCACATGGCAGTAGCATCAGAAATTATCCTGGCAATATATTAATGTATTTCAGGAGTCCCATGGTGAACCAGCAACGTGGTCCATAGATTAAACAATAACAATAAGACAAAAAAATGCCGACAGCTATTTGAGATACCACTGTTTCCACTATGCTTGCCATAGTGATTGTCTTTGGTGTCTGACAGCACTGTATGGTAACTGTTGGTAAAAATGATTTTCATGATGACCAGTGTGATTACTAGCTAGATATTGAAATATTACTTTTGTGCCCACAAGTAATGGTGGCTGCTAAAGTGGAGCTTGGATTGAAGGCTCTTTTAAAAAGGTGTTCCTTAGGATGTACAGCGCAGCAAGGTATTTATGCTGTACCATGGAGAGTGTTTACTTTTTAATGTATATATGGGGAAAATGTGGTACACTAGTACTTTATTCCATCACTTTTGTCAGGCTCCCACTGAAGTCAATGGAAAGACTCTGTTACAGATGGCCTCTTTAAGACAGAATGGGTTCAGTTCACCTGTGACTAGTTAGTTGCCTCCTGATGGGGCCAGATTGAGGCCATCTGGCCCCTATTAAGATCCAGTCAGCAGTTGAGAAAGGTGAGTAGGAAGGAAATGGTGAGAGTTGTTTTTAGAGCGCTGCATGAGACCTGTGATTGCAGTACTTGGGAGATGGTGGTGAAAGAGAGATGCTGTAAAGAGAGAACTGATGAGAGCTGTTGGAGGGAATTGGCCAGACTAGGGAACCCTGCTGAGTAGAAGGCTCATACAGAGGTTTCTAGGTGAAGGAGGAGAACAATGGGTGCAGTCTGAGCCCAGGAAAAAGAGGGTCGATTCTGGAACATGGTTCCTCTGAGAAGTAGCCCAGCAGGGGTAGGATTTGCAGGCACAGAGGACATGTGTGTGTGTGTGGGGGGAACACTGTGGGAGCCTGCTTGCAGAAGCCCTGAGAGGAGGGCTGTGGAAGAAGAGTTGCAAGAAACTGCAGTTTACAATGTGTTGTTTATATTGTTACTTTGATAGCTTCTGCAACAGCTCCATTTTAAAAAATATTGAGTAATAGGCCACTAATAAGAGGTATTTCTCCCCATTTGTTTCGAACTGACCTTTGGTCAATGAGGTATTTCATGTGATTTCAGTGAGTCTCTTGTATTCTTTCCAATGTTGATTGCAGAATTTAGATTTGAATTGTTTCTCTGTAATGGTAGCATTTGTGCCAGGCTAGACTAGGACTTCTTAATGTTAATACCTACATCTTAATGTTCTCACACTTCTTAACACCTAGATAGATATGGATTATGTTTTGCATTTCTGACTTCATGCTATGACCTAATGTTCTGTGTACAGAACCCATCATATGTAGTGGGTGTGTAGGGTGTTTTGTTTTGTTTTGTTTTTATCACTGTCATCCCAATATCCTTTTATGCTTAGAGGTGTCTGAGCTTTTTCTGTCAGCCACCTACAATTAATCTTTTATGTTCTTGTAAGGTTAGGCCATTTTGTGTTTCTTATTTGAAGTTGTCAGAGATTGTTTCAGAAGTGGTCATAGTGTTGTCAACTCTTGGGATTTTATTGTGAATCTTATGATATCTAGTGTTTTTCTTAAAGCCTCAGTTCCTGGAGTCATGTTATTGCATGATGATCTTTCTCTTCCTTCTTTCTAAGTTTCTAGCCCAGAAGGTTGTGGGGGAAAAAACTTAAAAATATGACCAAGTTTTATCCTAAAGAGTAAAAAAACCAGAAGGCAAATAAAAAGAATCCAAAATATATTATTTTTGAAATCTTGTGATTTTTTTTTTGTGCCAGACCCTTGATTTTTGAGCACATGAGATTGACAATATTGTGGGAACTACCTGAGTCATATTAACTTCAAATTAACCTTTCTGCAAGTCCTTACTTTCACTGTGTATTGGTGCTCTTGAAATCACATTTGCTATATGAAGCTCCTTAGCAGCCTTCATGTCATACTTGATTTATAATTTTCCAATTTTATTATCATCTTCTGAAGTGTAGATTGTGGTTTTTAACAGTGATTTCTGTAATATGGCTTTCAGTGATTGATGGTCTACCTTGTTTGATTTCTGCCCATAAACCTATTAATTAAACCATTCACTATCAAAACTAATTACCAGCATTTCTTTATACATCTGTGCATGGTTCCAGTGGGATGGTGTATAGTGCTTTGGAAACATACGCCAGTGAGTAATCACCTTGAAGGGCAATCCCAACCCACATGTGAATCTGCATCAACAGATATTTCAGTGCAGATGCTTCTGTGACAACTTTTTGCCTGCCAACCATACCAATGCCGGTCTGTACTGTCATCAAGCAGTATTCTGAGTGAAGCAATAAATTGTGAAAAATTAGAGATGAATTTGCATATATACATACAGAAATTCCATACATATACAAAAACATGTCCAGGAAGTCTTCATTGTTTATAATTTGATTTTAAAAGCTCCATTACTAAATAGTTGCCGATAATGCTTATTTCCCAGGGGTGTTTTGAGGCCAAACTCATTCATGACTTTGGATGGGAGACACTATAGAAATGCAAAGTATTTTCTCCCCTCCCTTCCCCGCCCCCCCGATATCGCAAAAGGAGAGTACAACTATGCAACCTGCTCATTTTACTTGAATGTGGCCAAAAATGTGCAGCATATTCTGCACACCAGTCTTGTGTAACTTGCATGGGAGAGCCACATTATAGCAGCATTTTTGGTGGATGACTATTGTGTAGCCTCTTAGGGTATACAGTATATTTGTTTAAAGGTCAGGGTTGTAACTTCAAGTTGAAAGCCATGTGCGCATATAAATCATAAAGCTACTGTAGGAGCTGAAGATTATATCGCCTGAAACTGAGATGATACTCTCGACACAGCACATACCCGTCTTTGAAAATGCATCACTCTTCTGAATAATCACTCCTTGAATGATCATTCTTTTGTGAATAATCATGAGGAAACACTAATTAGGAGGAGAATCGAATGCAAATGTCAAACCCTTCCTCAAAATCCACTTGTACCGTGAAGCCTAGAAGAAAGTGCCTACTGATAATGGCTAAGTAAAGGGGCAATGGGATGGGGTGTGTGTGTGTGTGTGATAATGATTTGAACCCACCAGGTTGTGCAATAGCAGATAGGATGACCAGACAGCAAATGTGAAAAATTGGGACAGGGGTGGCGGGTAATAAGAGCCTATATAAGAAAAAGACCCAAAAATCGGGACATCTGGTCACCCTAATAGCAGATCATGTCACAGGACATTCCAATCAGTGTTATTTTCAGACCCCCTCCCCCTTCCCTTCCTATTGTTTGTTACAATCCCTAGTATCTTGTTGTAAAATGTGTAGCACAAAGGGACACTTCATCCTGACTAGGACCTCTGGGCACTTTTAATAACCATGAAGTAATTAGGACATTCAAAAAGTTTATTACTTTTTTGCTCACAGCATACCACACACCCAGGGGCAAATGCTGCTCCCATCTCTGCTGCACAAGGCATGCGTATGTGTAGGAGGCCCTGTTGCTTCAATGAGGTGGTATGGAAGGGGCATTGTCTTCCATCTTCCCAGAACATTTGCCAACTGCCCTGCAGAGCTACTCAGGCTGGACACTGGCATAAAGATTTTTGCCTTAAAGAACAGTATCTATGTGGATAAGCTGAAATATGAACCTTGCGTAGGAACTTGGACTTACTAATGACACAGAAGGTAAGGCCTCAGCCATGGCAATTATGTCAATATATGCTAGATTATCCTTTTACACTGGAGTCTAAAATATTATCTTGTACCTTGATTTGAACACCAAAACAGGCTGAATTTAGAAATAGTCTCATCACAGTGATTCTCCAGTAAAAGAACAATAAAATCATAAATGCCAGCATCTGCAGTTGGGGCCAGATGTTCAAAAGAGCTCAGCTCTTATTTAGGTACCTAAAGAAAGTGGCCAGACTTCTTAGAACAGCTTACCCAAGTGCCCTGAGCATGTCATTTAGATTCCTGAATGAGAGCACTCTTGAAAATCCAACCCTAACATTATAGTAACTGTTCAGCTATACTTAGGTTAACCACAATTAAACTACTCCTTAGCAGCAGTAAATAAAATGGGGGTGAATCTGACAAAAGGCAACGAGACCCACTATGTTCCACTGCCACTCCAGTGCTGAAAAACAAAACAAACCCAAACCATTCTTATTCCTGTTTGCTAAATGTAAGCATCTGCCAGTAGCAACACATTTAATATTAATATATATGAAATTTGCGCCCTCTTCTGGAAAAATCAGTTAGAACATCGAAATAATTAACTTATTCTCTCCCTCTCAATGACTATTCCCCTGTGGATAGATACTTGGGCAAAAGAGAGTGAGATGACTCTGTAGCTCAGTGGGCAGGGCACCCACGTGTGAGACCCAGTCTCCCTGCTCTAACCACTCTTTCATTATTTATCCAGAGTTCAACAGGGAAGTTGAGGAAGGCCCCTGTGAAACTATCCCATGGTTCAGTGGTTAGAGAACTTTTGTGAGAGGTAGGATTGGAACAGGGGTCTCGCTTTTCCCCCCTCAGGCAGAGAGTGGGGGGAATTGAACCCGGCTTTCCCACATCCCAGGCAAGTACTCTAACAACAGGGCTAAAAATTATTGAATGGGTGACAGAAGCAGCAGCAGCCATGGGATTTGGTCTGGGGCTTAGGTGGGAGCTAGGCACATGGGTGCCTAGAGTGAGGCAGCTGGGTGTATGCCCAGAATCAGGAACAAAGGCAGCTAGGGAACTTTTACTTTGAAAAAATTAGGCACCAAGTGAGTTCAGACACTTACTGAGTTTGGCAAGAGTTTTGTGGATTGCAGTGGAGCCAAAACTGGGAATTAGACAGCTAAACCTGAGACTTTGATGCCTAAGTACCTTCACGGATCCCACCCCTAATTTATTTCCTGCACTCTAATGTTCTATGAATACTAGTATTTTGTGGTTCCAGATCTGGGGAGTTAGCTGCTAATCATGTTTATAATTTGTCTAGGATCTCAATGAATGGGGCCCTGAAGTGAATTAGCTTAGGGACAATTAATGCACAATGAAGAAAAAAGAACCATCACCTGCTTGCTTAGCTGAGAGAGCAAGTGATCTGATGGGCTTGAATATGATCTCACTTATGTCAGTTTTACAGTGGCATAATTCAGCTGGCTTCCATGGACCTAGTTTTGAATTACATAGTTCAGAGTTCATAATCACAGCCTATATGCAATGACAAGCAAGTAAAAAAGCACTGGTTTGTTCATTCAGTTGTAGGAAGAACTGTCATCTGCTAGGGCCACATCACATATTTATTTCACTGAAACAGTCTCAAATCTGTCAGGCAGGGCCTCTTTCGGTAAAGCAATGCCAGGCAAATAGATGGAGATAATTTCAGCTATAAACATGTTTAAAAAACTAGTTATCAATAAATAAGCAATTAACCCTTTCCATATTGAAGACTCTGTACTATTGCAGCAGGAAGCAATGTTATTTCAGTCCCAACATCAACAACTGCCCCATACTTCAACAGGTGCGTAACAGATACATGGGACAACACTTTGTACCCCAGGTATGCTACATTAAGAATCACCTAATACATCCTCTGAGTCCCCAAACTTTTGTGCAAGAAAGGTGAATTTGACTCTCTGGCTGTAGTCTAAGTCCTGTTCTCAAAATTGACCTTGTCTGAATTATAATCATGTGATGTTGCTAGTTAGCATCCTTATTTACACGGTTAAAAAAAAAATCAAGGAAGTAATTAGTCCTCAGAGCTCTTGGTTCACATGATCTAATATAGGTTTTTATAATGTCTTTTGTTTTCCCTTGTGCTACTTGGCCACTTGTTGACTATGTTTAATCACTCAAATGCTACATGTTGTCTAACCACATATGTCAACAAATGACCTTATTGTATTTGAAAAAAACAGAGATGCCAAACTACTGTTTGTACCTCTTACAGGCCAACAATATATATTAACATTGACACTAACATGTTGGCCCAAATCTTGGCTAGTGACCTGAAAAAGGTCGCTGAAATAATCAGTCCACTCCAATCAATTTAGTTTCAGTATAAAGACAAACTTTTCTGGTAATAACAAGTGAGATCTATTTGGTGAAGTTAACTGTCCCTGTTGTACTTGTTCAGTACCTATGTCTCCATGTCTGCCTCTTTCTTTCTACCAGATTATAGAATTTTTAATGATGTAGTTTGGAAGTTCATATTCTTTACTCTGAAGCATCTGAATGAGAAATTCATCAGTTGGATATGGCAAGCATCAATGGCCTAGTGCTGTATGACAGGTTTCCCTAAGTCTGTTTGGTTTGCTTGCTAATTAAACTATTTTAGGCTTTCAAGCACATGCTTTCTATAGTGGTGTAGCCAGACTTTCCATTGACAAGAGGCACACTTTCATGGGGAAATGAATCCTCAGGGCAGGGCTTTCCAATGCAACACTGCTACAATCTAGCAATGAATGCGAATTAGGATTTTTTTCATAACTCATTGTTCTGCATGGAAGGTGTGTGTGTGTGTATGTGCAGAGGTTCTAATAGGGAGAGAGGGAATTCAGTGCGGAGTGAAAAGAGGCCTGGGGGAAAGAGATTGCAATGGGGGAAAGCATTGATCCATTGGGAAAGCTGAGCGTGTGGCTTTCTACTGTGCAACACCAGTGTGGGCTGGCATTAAGGACCAGCAGAAACAACATACACATGACACATAGGAGTAGGCACAAAGGAAGTGATGATCTCTGCCCGGGTGTTTACAAGGGCAGCAAGAGTAGTTGTGCACTGTGCTGCAGCAGATAACTCGTGTCAGGGACACTCATGAGGGCAGGACAGTAAGTGAGTAGTTTAGTAGCAATGATGGTGTTTTCAATACATATGTAGAGAGGATTAGTGACTCTTATATTGGTATGTTCACTTCTTGCTGCACTATATTGTGTCACCACCAGCAATTATACACTGCCATATCTTTCTCATTTAGTGATATTATTATTTTATTTATAGTGTGATGCCAAATTGACAGGTTTGGGGACTGCTCCTGTCCATGCAGCCCCTCTGCCTCTTATGGTGGGTAGCCAGGGAGGCACAATGGAAATGAGATACTTGGTCATTTTGTAGCAAAGAACTATGCATGACATAAGATCTGAAACCTGTGATATATGTGCCAGAGGCCTAAACACCTCACCCACTTATGGTATGTCCACACTGCAATGGTCGCATAGGTAGATCGGACCTGAGCTAGCTTTAATCAAGCCAGCTCACTAAAAATAGCAGGGCAGCTGCAGCAGTATAGGCTACATACTTTGATGACTGGCCTGTGCCACTGCAATTACACTATTTTTAGCAGCTGGCTTGATGAAAGCTAGCTCTGATATGCCTACACATGCTACAGTCACACCTCCCAATTGCTGAATAGACATACCCTTAGGATCGTGTTCTGCCAATCTCATTCACATTGAGTAATACTTTACTCCAGAAGGAGTGCTGTTGAACTCAATGGGACTACTTGCAGAGTTAGGTATTATTCAGCCTGAATAAGGATGGCAGGATATGGCTGTTGGTAATTTTGGCACAAAGGCATTCCACAGTACTACCCACAGCTCCCTGAACTTCAGAGCTAGATTGGTTTTAATGCATCAGTCATGCCATCAGGACAGATAGAACAAGCACAGGTGTACACACACAAAAAATCTATCCCCTTTACTGCTCATGGTTTATGAAAGTTATCTGGGCTGGGCATACATATGCTTTCTGCAAAACCACGTGCCTTTTACATATCTTCCTTGTCCCATGCGGATGGCACATGGAGCAAGGGATAATCCTTTTATCCTTTGAGGCAGAAATCCTACAGATTGCACGTCAGTGCTGAGGAGCATATGTCTTTTTTTACTACTACTTCTCCAGTTTCCTGAGAGGCTCACATGCTGTCTGGGGCAAAGAATGTGTTTTACTGTATATTTGTAAGGTGTCAGGCAAATCTATGATGCTCTATGATATTTGATAATAATGAACAGTGTGCATCTAATGGTTAAATTTCACTCTGTTGCAAACCAATCTGAGTATGTTTACCATGGCATCTCTCCCCCCTGCCATCTGGTGTAGCTCTAGCTGCTCTCCTCCCATTAAGTGAGGGGTAATGGGAGGCTCATGCTCTTGGGGCTGGTTCTCCTAACTCTTCCTTGCCACCCTTGTGGAGAGGTAAGGGGATGATGAAAGGTGCTCCGGGAGCTGGGAGGTAATTAAACCCCATTAAGCTTCACACCTGAAGTAGCTCCATTATCAGATTACTGTACTGTAGCTTTGACACCCCTGCCCTCACAACTTATTAATACACTGCCATATCTTTCTCATTTAAACAGCAGGATTAAATACTAGAGTTTCTAAAGCAGACTTATTCAATGCACTTAGTTATACTTATGGAAGCATCCATTTTGTGTATTTGTTGTCTGACATGCAGCTATTGGGGAAGTCCCAATGCATATAGTCTTGTACAAAATAAGAATTTCTTTCACTTCTAGGTTCTGTTCCTGCAAACATTACTCATGTGAGTTATTCTCATTTATGTAGAGAGTCCCATGAAGTTAATGGATGGTGCACCTTTGTTGATCAGGCCTAGACAGTGCTCTTCAATTAAGTTACCTCATTGCGCTTTATGAACATTCACTAAGTAAGCCTCACAGCATCTCTATGAGGTTGGTAGGTACTAGGTTGCTGGATATCTTTAAGATTCCTCACTGCATTTCACCTGTTTGATCTCCTAACTGATATCTCTTGCTCCTTTCCAGTCTACTTTTTATCTTCTTGTAGGCTTGCACCAGGGTGTGCTGATTGAGAAGCTAACTCAGTACCCTATCGCTCAAATTCCCACCTGTCCACACTAATTGAGCTCTGACTGAAAGACAGGCAATTGGCACAGGAGGCCAGTTAATGGAGTGGGGATACATCTGAGGGTCTAAATTGGTGGAAGTAACCCCAGCAGCTAGGTCCATATAAGTGGACCGAAAGGAAGTGTAGGAGGAAGAGTGGGGAGCTTGAAGAAAGGTAGAGGTAGAGGTAAGTTGGCCTGGTTGCTGCTAGTACTGTTGCCTTCCCTCAGGACCGCCCAGAGGATTCAGGAGGCCTGGGGCAAAGCAATTTCGGTGGCCCCTTCCATAAAAAAAGTTGCAATACTATAGAATACTATATTCTTGTGGGGGCCCCTGTGGGGCCTGGGGCAAATTGCCCCACTTGCCCCCTTCCCTCCCCCCCGGGCAGCCCTGCCTTCCCTAGAAGAAAGTGGGGAAGCTGGCTATGGCCTGTAAGTAATACTAAAGGCTGTAGCCTGCTGGAAGAATACAGTAAAACACAGTGGTGGTGAAAGAGACCTGGAGTGGTTATGGTCTCTGATTAAGGCCTGAAATGACTTTCAGGGGCCCATCCCATGACAAAGCCATTTTGTTTTTTTTGTGTATTTAGTACATCATTCTCTCCTAGTATAAACTGATTCCTTAATCAAGGATCTGTATCAGGTCTCCTCTTAATACTAGCTTGCCCAACTTTGGTTTCACCATCTCAAACTTTTTCTCTGATTCAGTTTCTCTACCCCAAACCATCCAGTTTTCTTTGACTGTACTGCAATTTTTTCAAATGTCTATTACAAGGAAAATTGTTTTCTACCCCTGAGATTTCATCAGTCTCACAATCATCTAACAAATAGAATGCATCTGAGAGTTTGCTAGAGGTGCAGATTCAGTCTCCTTTTGATGAGCATAGCTGCTGTTATCCTGAAATGGCTATTTGATTAGTTTTCTTAAGTTCTTATACTGCCACCCATCACTGTAGCATCTGAGAAACCTCCATGTAAAATTGACAGCCAGAACAAATTACCTAGTGGACTACCTCCATAAGTCTCTGGCACTCATCCCTTCTGGGGGTAAAATCTCTGGTTGAGTTTGTTGTCTCCAACCATGGTGAAATGCTTAACATGGGTCTCTGTACAATATATTACCAATCTGTTACATCTGCTCAATTTTTTCCATGCAGTGGTGTTGTAGCTGTGTCGCTCCCAGGATATTAAACAGACAAGGTGGGTGAGGTCCAATAAAAGATATTACCAACTTTCGTTTTTGAGACAGAAAAGCTTACGCAGAGCTCTTCTTCTTCAAACAGAAACCTTGTATTTAGCTGTGACACTGAGTATCTTCAAAAGCTTGTC